>NW_026652324.1:988076-1007263 GCF_009828535.3 Hylobates moloch
GGGGGGGGGGGGGGCGGGGACAGCATTAGGAGATATACCTAATGCTAAATGACGAGCTAATGGGTGCAGGAAATCAACATGGCACATGGATACATATGTAACAAACCTGCACATTGTGCACATGTACCCTAAAACCTAAAGTATAATAAAAAAAAAAGTAATATGGAAATGCCATATATAATTATTAAGGTAGAATAAAATGAATGGTTTTAAATAGGCTTGCAAAGTTCTGATGGAATTAGATTGCATTGCATTGTTTCCTAGGTAAGAATGTGCTGTGCTGCAAACCACCATGGCACATGTTTACCTATGTAACAAACCTGCACATCCTGCACATGTACCCCTGAACTTAAAATAAAGTTGGGGAAAAAAAAAAAAAAAAAAAAGGCCCTTGCGGAAGGATGCTCAGGAGTATCAGCAGAACCTAGCAAATTTGTAGCCCTCTGGCCTCGGGCATGTTCCACTGCCTACTTCATTTTGTAAGGGGGAACTATATTTAAATTCAAAGTATTGTTTTATTTGTTCAAATGAACAATGTACCCCCTCCTGAAGGAATCATATCTCTTTTCTAATGACAACTCAGTATTTATTAATATATCACTATGATTAGTTTCAGTCTTACTCTTTTCTTCAGTCCTTGCTGGGATATAAAATCTCGTATTCTTACAAGAACTGCTGCTTTGGCTGGACAGGATAACAAATATTGGTTTCACTTTTCCCCATGTTTCGGGCTTAATAAAATCCAAGTTCTCTATAAGCAAGAAGATCCTTCTTAAAATCTATCATTATTTGGTGGTCTCTGCTGATTTGGAATGAGGGCGTAAATATCCAGCCTGTTCTTATTTGAATTACAATTGGAAGTGTAATGTATCTACTAAGCATCACATATGCTTTGAAACTGGGAATGAATGGCTGACGGAGGAGCGTTATGCATATTGTATATGCACAGTATCACACAGTGAAGCCATGGTTAAGAGAGGCAAGGAAAAGCCCAGACTCTCAAATGCATATGACTGGGATAGAAGAAGATTCCTTCTGGGCAGCCTTTTCAAATTACAGCGTATGGGATGCTTGAGTTACCTTTTCTATAGGTAAGAAAAAAAGATGAATTTTTTTAAAAAAGCACTGATTTTAACAATCTAATTTTCCTGATTTTCTATTTTAGCAAAAAGTTCTACCGCAGGCATTGAAGAGGTAATTAAAGCCAAGATGTTCAGCAAATTAACTTCAATAGCATTGGAAGAGAAGATATAATGCTCTAGGGTATGTTGTGTTTAGTACAATATGCTTATATGATTTTGAGAAAAGAATTGAAAAATTAAGTGTAACAGATAGAGCATACTGTTCTGCATCACCTTGGCATTGTTAAAACCCTTGCCTGAAATTGTTACCTCCCGATGCACATTAATAGTCCTTCAGTCAACTTCAGGAATGCATGCTCTAGATTGACCTAGGTCTTAACTGGGTTATATAGGATATACACATTTATAATGAGATATAGTCCTTTTCCTAAAGGGAAGGTCTGGATGACCTTCATTTGTCTTTTTTTTTTTCATTAAAAACATAAAATTTACCATTTTAACCACTTTTTGATGTACAGTTTAGTAATGTTAAGTATATTCACATTATTGTGAAACAAATCCCCAGAACTTGATGGTAGGGGTGGCCTGTCTGGAATAGCCACTGCAGAGAGGCCAGCTGCACTGGGGAAGGTGATTCCGGGGCTGTGCACTCCATAGAGCTGGTGGGAGCCAGCAACAGGCGGGAAACCCACCCCTGATTGTTTTGATATCTGGTAGTTCTGATTTATGTTTCTCTGGTGATTGTTGATGTTGAGCATTTATATATTTACGTCTATTTTTAGACAAATGTCTATTCAAGTGCTTTATGTGTTTTTTAATCACGTTGTTTGTTTTTGTTTTGTTTAATTTTGTATTGACTTGTAGGAGTTTTTTAAATAATATTCTGGCTATTAACCCCTTATTAGATGTATGATTAGCAAATATTTTCTTGCATTCTGTAGATTGCCTATATATTCCGTTGATTGCGTTTAAACTTTCTTTTTAAGTTTGATGTAGTCCCATTTGTCTATTTTTTTATTTTGTTTCCTGTGCTGTTGGTGTCATATCCAAGAATTCATTGCCAAGTATAGTGTCATGATTTTACACTGGGTTCTTTTAGGAATTTTATAATTTTGAGGTTTCCATTTAGGTATTTAACCCATTATTTTGACTTAATTTTTGTAAATGGTATGAGATAGTGGGCCAATTTTATTGTTTTGCAGGTGGATCTCTACTTTCCTTAATACTACTTGTTAAAGAGACTGCCTTTTCTCCATTGAGTGGTCTTGGAACTCTTGTTGAATTTAGCCATATACACAAGGGGTTACTTCTGTGCTCTCTATTCTATTCCATTGGTCTATTTGTCTGATTTTATGTCAGTATATCACACTGTTTTAATTACTATAGCTTTGTAATCTGCTTTGAAATCAAGAAATGTAAGTGATCCACCTCTGTCCTTTTTAAAAATTATTTTGGCTACTTTGGGTTTCTTGACATTATCTATATTTCTAGGATGAATTTTCTATTTTTGTAAAAAATGCCATTGGGCATTTTGATAGAGATTGCAGTGAATTTGTACATTGCTTTGGCTACTATGGAATAATATATAACCAGCTGTTGTTTCATGGAGTGTTCTCTACATGTTTATTAGGTCTAATTTACCTATAGCACTTTTAAGTCCTATATTTCTTTATTATCTTCTGCCTAGTTCTATCCACTATGAAAAGTGAGATATTGAAGTTTCCTACTATTTTTGTGCTACTATATGTTTCTTTCTTTGATTCTGTCAAGGTTTGCTTCATATATATAAGAGTTCTATGATTTGGTAAATAAAAATTTATAACTGTTATGTCTTCTTGGTGAATGGACCCTGTAATTATTACCTAATGCCCCCTTTGTCTATTTAACCTTTAAAACATTAGCCTATTTTTAATATTAGTATAGCCACTCCTGCTCTCTTTTGATTACCATTTGCCTGAAATATCTTTTCTCATCCTTCCAGCTTCAGCCTATGTTATGTCTCCAGATATAAAGTATGTCTCTTATATATAGCATATAGGTGAATTACATATTTTTAATCCATTCAGCCAATCTGTCTGTTTCATTGTGGAGTTTAATCCATTTACATTTAAAATAATTATTGATAGTGAAGATTTATTATTACCACTTTATTTATTGTTTTCTATACATCTTGTAGCTTTTTTGTGCCTCTTTCCTCTCTTGTTTCCTGACTTTGTGTTTTGTTGATTTTTTGTAGCCATATGTTCGATTCTCTTATGTCCTTTTCTGTATATTCTATAAATTGTGTATGTGCATGATTACCATTGCAATTACATAACGCATCTTAAAATATAAAATTCTGTTTTAATCTAATAGCAGATTAATTTAAATCACATAAAAATCTCCACCCCACACTCTTTATGTTATCAATGTTAAATTTTTATCTTTATATACTGTATACTTATTAACATCAATTTGTAATTTAATGGTTTTTGTCATTTAAATTCTATGTATGAAACTTACGGTAGTACAAGTTAGTACATTTGTCCGTGTTTTTACCTTTGCCAGAAAACTATATTTTTTGTAAAGCTGCAAGTTTCTAGCTACCAAATTTTCATCTCAAATTGAAGGACCAACTTCAGCATTTCCTGTAAAGTGAGACCAGTGGTAATGACCTCGATCTGCATCTGCTTTTGTTTATCCAAAACAGTCTTAATCTCTCTTTCTTCTTCTTCTTCTTTTTTTTTTTTTTTGAGATGGAGTTTTGCTCTTGTTTCCCAGGCTGGAGTGCAATGGTGGAATCTCGGCTCACTGCAACCTCTGCCTCCCAGGTTCAAGTGATTCCCTTGCCTCAGCCTCCCGAGTAGCTGGGATTACAGGCACCTGCCACCATGCCCATCTAATTTTTTATTTTTAGTAGAGACGGGTTTTCTCCATGTTGGTCAGGCTGGTCTTGAACTCCCGAACTCAGGTGATCTGCCCGCCTCGGCCTCCCAAAGTGCTGGGATTACAGGCATGAGCCACCGTGCCTGGGCTTTTTTTTTTTTTGAGACAATATCTTGCTCTGTTACCCAGGCTGAGTGCAATGGCACAATCATGGTTCACTGCATCCTCAACCTCTCAGGCTCAAGCAATCCTCCTGCCTCAGCCTCCTGAATAGCTAGGACTACAGGCGTGTGCCACTCACACTCAGCTTACTTTTATAAAAATTTTTTGTAGAGACAGAGTCTTGCTCTCTTGCCGAGGCTAGTCTTGAACTCTTGGGTGTGAGCAATCTTTCTACCTCTGCCTCTCTGCTTTGCTTTTAAAGACAGTTTTGCCAGATGTAGCATTATTCCTTCCCTATTCTTTTTTCTTTCAGCACTTTAAAAATATCATCCCACTCCCTTGTGGCCTACAAAGTTTTGCTGAAAAATCTGCCGATAATCTTATAGAAACTGCCTTGTGTGTGATGAATCACTTTTCTTCTGCTGCTTTCAAGACTCTGTCTTTGTCTTTGATTTAGGCAGTTTGATTATAATGTGTTGCAGTATGGTACTATTTGGATTTAGTCTAGTTATAGTTCTTTGAGGCTCTTGAAACTTATGTTCTAGTTTTTTCCTCACTTCTTCAGAGTTAGGAGATCTTCTGCCATTATTTCTACAAATGAACTCTCTGCTTTTTTTTTTTTTCTCTTTTCTCTTTCTGGGACTCCCACATTGGTTTGCTTGACAGTGTTCGATAAGTATTATGGCTTCATAAGTACCTAAGGTTCACTGCACTTTTCTTTAGTTTAGTTTTCTTTTGTTTCTAACAAGAGCTGAATCAAACAGACTTTATTCGACATTTTAGGATGAGGAAAAAATGATATAAAATAAATCATAAGAAATACTTTCTTATACTCAAACCATTTTCAATGTTTTGCACAATGCTCACATAGCAAATGTGAAAAGCTTCAACACACTCATAACTTCTGCTGCAATAAATGCAATATTAAGCAAACACACAAATGTCTTCTGTACCAACCTTAAAAGTTGAATTACTGAATTACTAATTGTTATGATGTCACTCGTACATACTTTCATTCATACACTTTAATGAGATCATTGTCTTTCATGTAGTTATAAAAAATTTTGTAGTATATTGCACAGGTTTGTAGTACAATTTAGACTCTAGCTCCTTACTATCAGCCACTTTTCTGATTGCTTTCATGGTCTTCCTCTACTACAAAATTATGATCAGCATAAATTGCAAACATATCAGCTTCAGTACAAACATTTCTCAGGGTCTGCTTAATTAAAGCCATCTGAAAACATCACAAAATTGCTTTACAATCGATTTCACCATGGTTTGAAATGGGATCCACATGGACTTTCAATATGTCTAAATTTGCTTGTTCATTTGGCAAATCAGTATGTACTTTTCTATCTAATCTTCTTGGATGCAGCAAAGCAGGATCCAGGAAATCTGGCTGACTTATAGCCATGGTTGTTTTAACTCTATGCAGAGTATCCAATCCATCCATTTGATTCAGTAACTCCATTAAAGTTCTCTGAATCTCTCAGGTGAATTACTCTCAGAAAACCGATAGCTACCAACAGCACCTATTTCACCCATAAAAAATGATGCATGAATATGATTTTTTGAAGGTAAGATGTTTCTAACTGTGTGGCATTATTTCCGGGCTCTGTCTTCTGTTCCATTGGTCTATGCATCTGCTTTTGGACAGTAGCATGCTGTTTTTTGTTACTGTAGCCTTGACCATAGTTTGAAATTGGGTAATGTGATGCCTCCAGCTTTGTTCTTTTTGCTTAGGATTGCCTTGGCTATTTGAGCTCTTTTTGGTCACATGTGAATTTTAAAATAGCTTTTTTATAATCATGTGAAGGATGCCACTGCTGGTTTGATAGGAATATCATTGAATCTGTAAATTGCTTTGGGCAGTATGACCATTTTGACAACATAAATTCTCCCTATCCATGCGCATGAAATTTTTTTGTGTGTCTTTTGTGTGTCATCTATGATTTCTTTGGGTAGTGTTTTGCAATTCTCATTGTAGAGGTCTTTCACTTCATTGGTTAAGCTCTATTCCTAGATATCTTATTCTATTTGTGGCTATTGTAAATGGGATTGTGTTTTTGATTTGGCCTCAGCTTCAATGTTGTTGCTGTATAGGAATCCTACTGATTTTTGTACATTGCTGTTGTATCCTGAAACTTTGCTAAAGTTATATATCAGACCAAGGAGCTTTTGGGCAGAAACTGTGGGGCTCTCTAGACATACAATCATATCATCTGTGGACAGGAATAGTTTGACTTCTTCTCTTCTTATTTAGATGCCTTTAATGTCTTTCTCTTTTGTGATTGCTCTGGGTAGGATGTCCACTACTATGTGGAATAAGACTGGTGAAAGAGGGCATACTTGTCTTGTGCCAGTTTTCAAGGGGGAATGCTTCCAGCCTTTGCTCATTCAGTATGCTATTGTCTGTGGGTTTTTCATACATGGCTCTTATTAGTTTGAAGTACATTTATTCAATGCCTAGTTTACTGAGGCTTTTTAATATGAAGGAATATTGAATTTTATCAAAAGCCTTTTCTGTATCTATTGAGATGATCATGTGGTTTCTGATTTAATTTTATATGGTGAATAAAATTTACTGATTTATGTATGTTGAACCAATCTTGCATCCCAGGAATAAAGCCTACTTGATCATGGTGAATTAGCTTTTTTATGTGCTGCTGGATTCTGTTAGTATTCTGTTGAGGATTTTTACATCTATGTCCATCAAGGATATTGTCTTGAATTTTTTTGTTATTGTTGTTGTTTCCGCCAAGTTTTGTTATCAGGAAAATGCTGGCCTCATAGAATGAATTAGAAAAGAGTCCTTCTTCCTCAATATTTTTGGAATCGTTTCATTAAAAATGGTACCAGCTTTTTCTTATATAGCTGGTAGAATTGGTCTGAGAATCTATCTGGTCTTGGGCCTTTTCCTTGTTGGTAGGCATTTTATTATTAATTCAATTTTGAAACACATTAATCTGTTCAGTGTTTGAATGTTTTCCTGATTCAGTCTTGGGAGGTTGTATGTATTTATCTCTAAGAACATATTTATTCATTATAGGTTTGCTGGTTTGTGTGGACAGGGTGTTCATAATAGTCCCTGAGGGTTTTTTGTATTTCTGTAGTGTTGGTGGTAATGTCTCCTTTTTCATTGATAATTGTATTTATTAGGTTCATCTTTTTTTTCTTTATTAGTGTAGTTAGTGGTCTACCTATCTTATTAATTCTTTCAAGAACCAGCTCCTGAATTCATTTGTCTTTTTTCTTTTTTTGTATGTCAATTTCCTTCAATTCAGCTCTGATATTTGTTATTTCTTGTCTTCTGCTAGCTTTGGGGTTAGTTTGCTCTTGTTTCTCTAGTTCCTCTAGAGGTGGTGTTAGGTTAATTTGAGATGTTTCTAAGTTTTTGATGTAAATGTTTAGTGCCATAAACTTCCCTCTAAATACTGCTTTTGCTGTGTTCCAGAGATTCTTGTATGTTGTATCTTTTTTCTCATTAGTTTCAAAGAATTTCTTAATTTCTGCCTTAATTTCATTATTTCCCCAGAAATAACTTAGGAGCAGGTTGTTTAGTTTTCATTTAATTATATGGTTTTGAGTGACTCTGTTAGCATTGATTTCTGTTTTTATTGCACTGTTGTCCAAGAATGTGGTTGATATTATTTTATTATTTTTGTTTTAGTTTTTGATAAGGGTTGTTTCATGCCCAGTTGTGTGGTCTACTTTACAGTATGTGCCATGTGGCAATGAGAAAAATATATATTCTGTTGGTTCTGTGTGCAGAGTTCTGTAAATGTCTGTTAGGTTCATTTCTTTAAGTTGTAAGATCCAAAATAATGTTGTTCATTTTCTTCCTTGGTGATATATTACTGTCAGTGGGATGTCAATGCAGATAATTGAAACTGGACCCTTTCCTTATACCATATACAAAAATTAACTCAAAATAGATTAAAGATTTAAATCTAAAACTAAAAACTATATAAACAATGAAAGAAAACTTAGGAAATACCATTTTGGACATAGGAGCTTGCAAAGACTTTATGATGTAGATGCCAAAAGCAATTAAAACAACAACAAAAAAGCGACAAATAAGACCTAACAAAACTAAAGAGCTTCTGCACAGCAAAATAAATTATCAACAAACTAAACAGACAACCTTCAGAATGGGAGAAAATATTTGCAAAATATGTATCTGACAAAAGTCTAATATCCAGGATCTATAAAGAACATAAACAAATTTACAAGCAAAAAACAAACAACCCCATTAAAAAGTGGTCAAAGAACATGAACAGGCACTTTTCAAAAGACGTGCACACAGCGAGCAAATATACAAAAAAAATGTTCAACATCACTAATCATTAGAGAAATGCAAATTAGAACAACAATGAGATACCATCTCACATTAGTCAGAATGCCTATTATTAGAAAGTCAAAAAATAACAGGTGCTGGTGAGATTGTGGAGAAAAGGAAATGCTTATGCACTGCTAGTGGGAAAGTAAATTAGTTCAACCACTGTGGAAAGCAATTTTGTGATTTCTCAAAGAACTTAGAATTGCCATTTGAGCCAACAATTTTATTAATCATTACTCAATTTCATTATTAAGTATTGATCAAGAAGACTTGATCAGGCAAAATAAGGAACTGTCAAACATAAAGACAGGTAATTTGAAAGCACTAAGTCAGAGGAGCTAAAAAAAACTGTGAAGTTTTTCATCATGGCATGCCCTAGAGGTAAGCTGCTTCAGGACTACCACAGGAAGCTACAAGAGCATAAGGAAATTGATGGCCATCTTAAGGAGTTAAAGGAACAATTAACTCTAGAACTTCTCCTTCTTCTTCTTTTTCTTTTTTTTTTTTTTTTTTTTTGAGACAGAGTCTCACTCTGTCGCCCAAGCTGGAGTGCAATGGTGCAATCTTGGCTCACTGTAACTTCTGCCTCCCAGGTTCAAGGAATTCTCCTGGCCTCAGCCTCCCGAGTAGCTGGAGTTACAGGTGCACACCACCACGTCTGGCTAATTTTTTGATTTTTAGTAGAGACAGGGTTTCAACATGTTGGCCAGGCTGGTCTTGAACTCCTGACCTCAGATGAACCATCCGCCTTGGCCTCCCAAAGTGCTGGGATTACAGGTGTGAGCCACCATGCCCAGCCAACTCTAGAACATCTGATTGAATTTTTCTTTATAGGTTCTATACTATCATTTTGTTCAATAATCATTTTTCTGTTTTTTGTTCAGTTGACCATTTGTATTTTTTCAGCTCCTTAAGCATTCTTGTGGATATTATTTTAAATTCTTGATTACTCAGCTCATAGATCTATGCTTCTTTAGAGTTTTTTTCTGGAGTTTTATTTCGCTTTTTTAATTTGGCCATGTTGTTTTCTGTTTCTTTGTAGGTTTTATAATTTTTACTAGGATTTGAGCACTTGCAAAACAAAACTCCCTCTTCCTGTCTTTACATACTGAATTTGTGCTGGTAAGGACTCTCATCACTCAGGCTGATTGTAGTATGTTCTTTTTTTTTCTAAAAAAAACCATTTTTTCTAATCTCTTGCTCTCCTTGGCATCTTCCCATAGAACTGGGGCTCTAATGTACTTCTCACTTTTTTTTTTTTTTGAGACAGAGTCTCACTCTGTCGCCCAGGCTGGAGTGCAGTGGTGCTATCTTGGCTCACTGCAAGCTCCGCCTCCTGGGTTCACGCCATTCTCCTGCCTCAGCCTCTCCGAGTAGCTGGGACTACAGGCGCCTGCCACCATGCCCGGCTAATTTTTTGTATTTTTAGCAGAGACGGGGTTTCACCGTGGTCTTGATCTCCTGACCTCGTGATCCGCCCGCCTCGGCCTTTCAAAGTGCTGGGATTACCAGCGTGAGCCACTGCGCCCGGCCTCCTCACTTCTTTTTTAACGGCTTCCAAACTCTGCCACCAGTCCTGTCAGCCCTCTAACTCTAGTGAGGCAGAAAACAGTTTCTTATGCAGCCTCAAGACAAGCCAGAAAGTTTAACACATGCTCAACTCTTTTATTTCTGTCCTAAGGGAGAAGCCCTGGTATGGTGTGGTTTCCTCCTGTTTGCTCTGTGTTGTGCTATATAGGGAGAAAAGCACAAATAGTCATGCTCTCATGAGATCTTTGGGGTGTCAATTTTTCTGGCCGGAAACCTTGGTGGCCATGGCACCTTTGCCAGAGTTCTCGTCCTGCGTTCAAGATGAATCAGGTATGCAGGCAAGTGAAAGGTGAGTAAGAAAAGTTTTATTTAGTGTTAGAACAGCTCAGAGAAGTGATTAACTCCTCTCTATTGGCAGGTCATCCCTATCCAGTGTTCAGCTCTAAGCAAAGAGGAGGACTTGGAGAGGGTAACTCCTCTCTGCAGGCAAGTCATTGGGATGTCTGCACAGGTCTCTGAAGCTTTCAGCAGAGGGGGTAACTCCTCCCGGCTGGCGGGTCCTCTCTGCAGCTCCCAGTGGAGAGGGTACTCCTCTCTGCAGCTTGTCATCCAGTCTCTCTACCCTCTTCCTCCTCTGGCCATCCTCTGCCCTGCTCTGGCTGAGCCCAGGGCTTTTATGGACTTCAGAGGGGAGGAAGTACATGCTGATTGGTCCATGGGCGGCCATGGACAGGCCCGGAAGAGGCACCACGAGTCCCCACCCTGGTCTAAGGGACTGGCAGCCCAGCCCCCAGACTTCAGGCCCTCTCTGGCCTGAGGATGGGGCCTTACTGGGGACCCCACCCACTTCTGCCCAGAACTCTGTCTGCCTCCCACTGCCATTCATGGCCTGGGGGCTTGGCTTCAACCACGCCTCCGAGATTGGAGCAGATGCTGGGAACAGAAAGAGGCCAGACAGTGGAAGCAGACACCCCTGAGCCTGCAGGGGAGGGATGTGGTGTGGGCAGGGTGGGGGTGTCCTTCTTGGGGTGCCAAGGGTGCAGGTTGCAGAGACAGCCGGGTCCTGTGCCTGGGAGGGCAGCCGCAGCTGCACCCAGAGCTCCTGCCTCACCAACTCAGAAGGGGCAGGGCTCCCGCTAGTCCCCGGCTCCTGTCTGCTTCCAGGAGCCAGAGGCCCAGGTCTGCAACGGCAGGAATGGCTGTTCCTGGCTGATCCTGCCTGTTCCTGGCTCCCCCAAGAGCACAGGAGGGCTCAGATCCACAGCTGCAGTTTGGGAGGCTGGAAGCAAGGGTGGGACTCCTGCCTGCTCCGCAGAGCAGGAGGCCTGGGTCTACAGCTGCAGTGTGTGGCTCCCATCCCAAAAAGGGGCGGGGCTTCCACCAGCTCCATGGAGTGTGCAGCCCCAGCCATGCAGCTGATGGCAGCAGCTGCTGTCATCAATGCCAGACACCACAAATTTTTCTACCCTTTTCACTGGAATTCCTTTTTGTTTTTACACTAACCTGGGTGCTGTAGCTTCACATTTCATCTCTAGAATTCTAACAGATATTGTCATTGCTATTTTGTTGGTAACTTTATTTTATTTTTATTTTTTTTAATTTATTATTATTTTTTTGAGACGGAGTCTCCCTCTCTCACCCAGGCTGGAGTGCAGTGGCACCATCTCCGCTAACTGCAAGCTCCGCCTCCTGGGTTCATGCCATTCTCCTGCCTCAGCCTCCCGAGTAGCTGGGACTACAGGCATCTGCCACCACACCTGGCTAATTTTTTGTATTTTTAATGGACACGGGGTTTCACCATGTTAGCCAGGATGGTCTCGATTTCCTGACCTCGTGATCAGCCTGTCTGGGCCTCCCAAAGTGCTGGGATTACAGGTGTGAGCCACCGCTCCTAGTCCTATTTTGTTGGTAACTTGATGTCTTTGTGGAGGAATAATGGTCTATAGCTTTCTAACCTGTCATGTTGCTGATGTCTACCTTGTTTACTTTTCAACAATTTTTTTTAACTTCTGTCAGGTTTTAGATAATCTTCTAATAGATTCCCTACCTTAATCTTTGCCATCACCAATCAAATATTTAAATTACTAATCTGATCATGCTACTTCATTGTTTACATTTTTGAAGTAGCGTCTTTGTCTACAGTGTAAATTTCAACCTCATGCACATACTTCACCTGGCCTTCCAAGACTCATACCTCATCCAAATTTTTCTCTTCATCTTCTAATTCCCTCTTCAGCTCATGTAACTTTGCACCAACAAACGCCTTCATTATTCTCCTGTTGATTAATATTTTCATTCTACCATGATTTAAGGATTATTTTACCTGTCAGGATCATCTCTTTTTACCTTCCTCTATTTATCTTATGATCTACTCAGGTTTTGTCTCCTAGGTGAACTGGACCTATTTCAGTTGAATTAAACGATTTCTCCATGCTCCTGAAAATGCTCTATCATGGCATTCATTAAATTGTGTTTTATTTACTTGTATACTTGACTATTATTCCCTTTTCTATTATCACTACTTAACATGAAATCCACATAGTAGGTGCTCAATAATTGTCTACTGAATAGATAAATAAAATAATTGCCCTGAAAGTTACTGTTTAATATTTCCCCAGGACATCATTTTTTTAAAAAATAAATGTACAACTGAGTTTTAATAAGATGCCCATTTTAACTGAGAACTTTTCACTCCACAGAAAATGCAAAGTTGCCTCTCAGAAAAAAAAATATTTTCATTTGAGACATTTATTTTCAATATTTTAACACAAACATTAGCAGATATGAAAAATGCTTCTAAATGTTTCGTGAATTCAATAGCTCAATACTTTCATGTTTTGACAATGTCTTAAAAGAGAAAAGAAAATGAAAATGACAGTTTATTTTGCTGATGTTACTTAGAGATAAGAATGTTTCCTTTTCTTTTCTTTCTCATTGACCTAAACATTTATCTTCCAGATTTCAATTCCTAAGAATTATTTTTGCATTTTTCAAAGGAGATGCATGCCATCCCTTGTTCAGTCTTGCTTTAAGGTGCCGATAATTTCTTTCTGCAAACCCTGCCCAGGTATGTGCTCATGCTTTCATCCACCTCGAATTTAGTATATCCCAAATGTAAGCTCGTAGCCACTTTTTTATACTCAATGATCTATCTTTGGTGCCCAGAAATGCCTAGCTAGCAATTAAGAGTAGACACTTGGTAGAAGTTTTAGTGAATATTAATGCATTCTACCTCTTTTTGTTTTAATATTCTTCTTATCTTCATATCCACATACTCCATTATCCTGGGTAATAAATTAACAAATATCCACAGTCCATGCTATTGGGCCTATCTTGCATTAGTCTATGTATTAGTTTTAAATTCTTATTCACCTCTTCCAGCTTCCAGTGAATGCCAGCATTGCCTAATTTATGACTGTGTCACTTTTATCTGTCTCAGTGGTCACCTTACCTACTCATGTCTGTATGAAGTTTCACTTTGTCTTCCTCTTATAAAGGCACATATAATTGCATTTAGTGCCTATCTGGCTAATCTGCAATAGTCTCCCCATCTCAAGATCCTTAATTAATCATGTAGTTTTATAAATCCACGTTTACAGAGTTCATGGATCAGGGCACATTTTTCAGCCTACCATAGTCTGTTCCTATAGGACTTGGGCCAAACCTCTAATTAAAGATTACTGTACAATTAGATGAGTAAGTAATATTTTTAATAATGACATGCACAAATAAAATAATGTTTTAGAACTTTTTTCTGGGAGTATGAGGGTTTTGTTTTGGTTTTTAATTCCTAAAACTGCAGATTTTCCTTTCCCCTTTACTAACAAAATATTATACTTAGGAATATGAGTGAGTGGAACATTTTGAGTGAAATTCTAATGTGAATTCTTTCTTTATGTTTCCAACACAACATTAAGCACAAAATAATTTTGCAATTATTTTACTTATTGCAAAATATATTTAATGCATGGCGATTGATGGGGAATGTCACCCCTAACTACTGAATATGTTACCAAAACTTTTTCTTTTACCCTGAGGAAGAATGAATAATGTATAAAGATGCAGGTAAGAGACCTGAGACTTTTTAATATGGTTAAAACTTTGGCTGTGTAATATTCAAGTAGCTATTTTTGGAGGTGTTTTAGAAAGTAATGCAAATGTACAGACAAGGCAAGGATACAGGAGCCAAACGTGGATTTGGAGAGCAGAACTTACTTCCTACTTCAAAGGCCTGGAGTTGCTGTGCGTTTTTTAGCAAAGAGAATATTTGGAGAGGCAGGTGGACAGGAGTGTACAAAGATAGCCACAAAACTACTTAATGCCCACTGTCTGTGGATAATCTGGAGCAGTTCCCAAATACTGGTCTATGGACCAGTCCAGATACTCAGACTCTTCTAGGTCTGTGGGGAAATGGCAAATACTCTATAAGAAAAGCGAGTGTAAACTCATTAATACTCATCAAAGTAATAAATGTCTTCAAAGAGCTAAAGTTTGAAGTTTAAAGTAAATCTTCTATACAGATATTAAATCCTTTCTAATTTTGGATGGCAAATGATATTTCTTTTATGATATGATGGTGAGAGCACTTACCATAGGGCTATACACAGGATGTTCATACAGCTTCTAGAGGTATTTAAGTGCATGGGAAATACAGTGGCCCCATAATTGTGCTAGACATTGTCAGTTGTGGGCACATGATATACATTTTTCCTTTTCCTAAGGACACCCTGATCTCCTTTTAACAAATATGTTTCTTTGTGTATAGATTTAGCAGAATGATAAATTTAGATACTCATGTTCAACTCTAAGAGCCTTTGGTACAAGATCTATTCCCTTCTCATCTGAGTATAAACTATGAAGCAGATGCATGGCAACTGGAGACTCATTTTACTTATATTTATTTATTTATTTGTTATTATTATTATTATTATTTTGGAAGTATCCTGGTTGGATGTTTGCTGCTGTGGTTTCTGCTCCTTGGCTTGCTAGAAGCTCTCCCTTCCACTCCACTCCCTAAGCCCAATTTTCCTTCTAGTATATAACTTTTTTTTTTTTTTTTTTTTTTTTTTTTTGAGAGAGAGTCTCACTCTGTCACCTAGGCTGGAGTGCAGTGGCGGGATCTCGGCTCACTGCAACCTCTGTGCCCTGGGTTCAAGCTATTCTCCTGCCTCAGTCTCCCGAGTAGCTGGGACTATAGGCACGCCACCACACCACACCTGGTTAGTTTTTGTAATTTTAGTAGAGACGGGGTTTCACCATATTGATCAGGCTGGTCTCGAGCTCCTGACCTCAGGTGATTCATCTACCTTGGCCTCCCAAAGTGCTGGGATTACAGGTGTGAGCCACCACACCTGGTCAATAACTTATTTAATTTATCCAGATTTTTCTTTAATTGCAGTCATACTATAAACTAGCTGATATGTTTACCAAATACCTATGGAAACTTGGAAGTAATTGCATCTTTTCTAGAGCTGATTATAAAACCTGCTTCAGAGAGTCAAGAACATTACATGAGTCGTTATATATAAAGTACTTAGCAGGTAGTTAGCTATTTTCCTATCATCATTCTTACTGCCATGTAAGTTGCACAATCCCAAGCCAAAAAAGACATTAAAAAACATGAGTGCCTTCCCTATGACTATCAGGTATTCTTATAAAAGCCAATCGAGTTAAAGGATAAAAGCCTAACGCTTTACCCTCATATGTCCAACAGCCACCTTTAAAATCAATTTCCAAGCATAAGGCATGACCTTGGCTTGGAAATAAATTGAATTAATTTGCAGTACCTGCTTCTAAGCCTTGCTTTTTAATGCTGTCACTCACCCAATATCTTCAGCAGTTTAGCTTTTTTCAAAATCCCCACATAATTCATTCAAATAAAATTCTCCAGGACATCAACATTGTTCAATTTAGTGGACTTTCTTACAGTGGGTTCTCCATAACAAAGTGCTTTCTTTCAAACTGCATAGAAATCAGGGAAAATAACATCTTAGTTCCCCTCCTCAATCCAGGAACTAAACCAGGCAAAAATAGAGAAAGCAGTGTAAGCGGCTGCTTACTCAGACTGAATATATGATAGAATTTATTAATAACCTAATTAAACAATCAATCAATCAATCTGCTCTGATGATCTCTTGTCCCTGGGTAATAAATTACCAAATTAAAGCAGACGAAAATGTGAATGCAATCTAAAAAGCAACAAAATATTATTTCACTCACTTTATACTTTTTTGCCCTTTAATCTCATGCTTCTTTTCATGTGGTGTTTGATTCCAGTGGGCAATCTGAATATGTGGATGGGTTTCTTTTCCCATAAAGTAATTAGGGTGTCTCAGATAGTAAGCCAGACTGAAGAGCGCATACTGATTAAAGGCTTCTGCTTTCACTTATGAAGAGCCAACCTTAAATCTCTTCTTCTCCTCCCTATGGTGCAAACTGCACATAATTGAGAATGTTTCTTACAGAAACTAGAGAAAGCACTTGTGCAAGAATTTTACTACATAGAGCTCACTGAACCTGGCCCATCTAGCACTTTTATGGCTCATCTACAAGGAATGGAAGTCACCTGGGCACTCCCAGTGCTCAACTCTTACACTTGTACCTGAGATAAGACTGTTCAAGATAGTAGTACTTTTGCCCAGCAGCCTAAGTACGATGCCTGTAAATACGGAGAGACATAGTTTTGGATTATTATTTTACCTTGCCTTTATGTCTTCAGATTTTTTTCAGAAAAGAGACCTTTTTATTACACACAGAGATCAATAGCTTATATTCACAAACAATCTGGTTGTGATGGCTCAGAATCAAGCTGTTTGCTGGCATATTTCCTTGAAAACTGACAAGTTTTGAGACGGGAGGAAGAGAAGTGGCCCTATTAAAAAAATAAAGATTAAAAAAATAAGAAAAGGAAAAAGAAACTATACTAATTACTGGTCTGTCCTACTTTCCTTACTGCTTTTGGCTTCATGTCTACATGGATTTTGCTTAAGAGCACAGAGTGAAATAGGTCTGGCTGTTTCCCAGGCTAGTACCTTTAGCTAGCACAGCCTTTTTGTCAGGTCTAAGAAGACATAGAGATTACATCACTTTGGAGACATTTAGCTTGAGTTGAAAGGTTTACAGATAGCTTTCACCTTTCTGCACGAAGATTCTGCAGTGCTATTTTCTGCAATATGATAAACAACATGGTCATCATTCATTCATTTATTATGGGATTAGTGCCTTATAAAAATGTCCCTGGCAAGTTAGCTAGCTCCTTCTACCATATGAGTACCAGTGACAAACTGCTATTTATAAACCAGAGAGTGAGCCCTCAACAGACACCAAATCAGCCAGTGTCTTAATTTTGGACTTCCCAGCCTCCAGAACTGTGAGAAATAAATTTCTATTGTTTGTAAATTACTCTTTTTTGGCAAATTGTTAGAGCACCTCAAATGAACTCAGACAGGTGTAAGCACTGAGAGACAGAGATCACTGGAATTCATGTCAGAATCTGACTACCTCACTGCCAAATATTAGAAATTCTATTTTCTTTTGTGTCCGGGGCAATGTGCAACCCATATTGTTTTAACTGTCTAAGTGACTCCTCAATCATCCTTTCAAAAATCTTTTCAACATCACTTTAATTATTTGACTTGTCCTTTTTCACTCTTTATTCTCTTAAACTACATCTGTATAATCATTTCTCACAGTTCCAATTACTTTCTCTATGGTGATAAATCTCAAATCTACATCTCTAACCCAAATTTCTTAACTGAGTTCTAGATACTGTATATGATGAATCAATTAAACCTGATAGTCTTTTCCATTACCCACAGAGACCTCCATCCCATCATATCCAAAAGTGAGATCACCATGGTCACACTCCTTCTCCAATATTTTCAGTCCTGGACCATCGAAGTTAGAAACCTGGGAGTCCTTTGAGATCCCTTCATCACTCGACGCTGCTTAGAGCCCTTTGATTTTGGCTCCAAACATATCTGTCCAATTAATCACTTCTGTTCTTAGACTACTCATTGTATTTCCTTGTTCCCATGCACATTTTAAAGGGATTAATGCAAGAGTCTTGGCGCTCTTCCATTTGTTACTCTCAAAATGTTAGTGGATATATATTAACAGCAGGGTTGGCAGCAAACCTTGTAGGTCCTTGTTCAAAAGTTGGCAAGAAGCTCTATGAACTGTACTAAACATAAATTTCTTTTCTTCCATAGTCTCTCTTCTCTCTGTCTCTCTCTCTTTCTCTCTCACTCTCCTCCTTAATGATGATTTTTATTTTTATTTTTATTTGTCATTTAATGTCACACTCCCTACAGCGTGGGAATATTTGCAGGGTGAGTGAAGAATCTCACAGGCACCGAGGTCCACCCTGTGATTCTTCATATAGCATGTGCACAGTCCACCAGCATCCGATTTCTTCTCCTAGTACCTGACAGATATGCCCTGGTGGAGTTGAGAAAGGCAATCTCCCTCCCATGGATCTCATGCTCATCACGTAACAGACCAGTGACTACCAAGGAATAGGGATATACTAACAATGCCATAAGCTTTCGCTTTTCCTTTTCCTTTACCAGTTGTAGAGTTTTACTGGATTAAAAACCTTTTTATTGGCTGGTCGCAGTGGCTTACGCCTGTAATCTCAGCACATTGGGAGGCTGAGGTGAGAGATCACAAGGTCGGTAGACCAAGACCATCCTGGCCAACATGGGGAAACCCCATCTCTACTAAAAATACAAAAATTAGCCAGATGTGGTGACATGTGCCCGTAATTCCAGCTACTCGGGCGGCTGAGCCAGAAGATTCACTTGAACCAGGGAGTCAAAGGTTGCAGTGAGCCAAGATCTCACCACTGCACCCCAGCCTGGAAACAGAGAGAGATTCCTTCTCAAAGAGAAAGAAAAAAAACACTTTTTATTAATTCGTTTTACTCCTTAGTAGTTTCAAAATTATACATGCAGCACACCAACATGGCACATGTATACATATGTAACAAACCTGCACATTGTGCACATATACCCTAAAACTTAAAGTATAATAATAAAATTTAAAAAATTATACATTATTTGCCATTCTTCTCTTGACTTCTCTTAAAATTTATATATAAGCACACAAATATATACACAGGTATGTTTTTCTAACTGTTCCCAACCTTGAAACAAAACGAAACCCTTAATTGATTTTCACCTACCATTTCCACCTTTTCCTGCCAT
>NW_026652325.1:0-49929 GCF_009828535.3 Hylobates moloch
AGCAAGACTAATAAAGAAGAAAAGAGAGAAGAATCAAATAGACACAATAAAAATGACAAAGGGGATATCACCACCGATCCCACAGAAATACAAACTACCATGAGAGAATACTATAAACACCTCCATGCAAATAAACTAGAAAATCTAGAAGAAATGGATAAATTCCTCAACACATACACTCTCCCAAGACTAAACCAGGAAGAAGTTGAATCTCTGAATAGACCAATAACAGGCTCTGAAATTGAGGCAATAATTAATAGCTTACCAACCAAAAAAAGTCCAGGACCAGATGGATTCACAGCCGAATTCTACCAGAGGTACAAGGAGGAATTGGTACCATTCCTTCTGAAACTATTCCAATCAATAGAAAAAGAAGGAATCCTCCCTAACTCATTTTATGAGGCCAGCATCATCCTGATACCAAAGCCTGGAAGAGACACACACAAAAAAAGAGAATTTTAAACCAATATCCCTGATGAATATCGATGCAAAAATCCTCAATAAAATACTGGCAAACCGAATCCACCAGCACATCAAAAAGCTTATCCACCTTGATCAAGTGGGCTTCATTCCTGGCATGCAAGGCTGGTTCTACATACGAAAATCAATAAAGGTAATCCAGCATATAAACAGAACCGAAGACAAAAACCACATGATTATCTCAATAGATGCAGAAAAAGCCTTTGACAAAATTCAACAACTCTTCATGCTAAAAACTCTCAATAAATTAGGTATTGATGGGATGTATCTGAAAATAATAAGAGCTATCTATGACAAACCCACAGCCAATATAATAGTGAATGGGCAAAAACTGGAAGGATTCCCTTTAGAAACTGGCACAAGACAGGGATTCCCTCTCTCACCACTCCTATTCAACATAGCGTTGGAAGTTCTGGCGAGGGCAATCAGGCAGGAGAAGGAAATAAAGGGTATTCAATTAGGAAAAGAGGAAGTCAAATTGTCCCTGTTTGCAGATGACATGATTGTATATCTAGAAAACCCCATCGTCTCAGCCCAAAATCTCCTTAAGCTGATAAGCAACTTCAGCAAAGTCTCAGGATACAAAATCAATGTGCAAAAATCACAAGCATTCTTATACACCAATAGCAGACAAACAGAGAACCAAATCATGAGTGAACTCCCATTCACAATTGCTTCAAAGAGAATAAAATACCTAGGAATCCAACTTACAAGGGATGTGAAGGACCTCTTCAAGGAGAACTACAAACCACTGCTCAATGGAATAAAAGAGGATACAAACAAATGGAAGAACATTCCATGCTCATGGGTTGGAAGAATCAATATATTGAAAATGGCCATACTGCCCAAGGTAATTTATAGATTCAATGCCATCCCCTTCAAGCTACCAATGACTTTCTTCACAGAATTAGAAAAAACTACTTTAAAGTTCGTATGGAACCAAAAAAGAGCCCACATCACCAAGTCAATCCTAAGCCAAAAGAACAAAGCTGGACGCATCACACTACCTTACTTCAAACTATACTACAAGGCTAAAGTAAACAAAACAGCATGGTACTGGTACCAAAACAGAGATATAGACCAATGGAACAGAACAGAGCCCTCAGAAATAATGCTGCATATCTACAACCATCTGATCTTTGACAAACCTGACAAAAACAAGAAATGGGGAAAGGATTCCCTATTTAATAAATGGTGCTGGGAGAACTGGCTAGCCATATGTAGAAAGCTGCAACTGGATCCCTTCCTTACACCTTATACAAAAATTAATTTAATATGGATTAAAGACTTACATGTTAGACCTAAAACCATGAAAACCCTAGAAGAAAACCTAGGCAATACCATTCAGGACATAGGCATGGGCAAGGACTTCATGTCTAAAACACCAAAAGCAATGGCAACAAAAGCCAAAATTGACAAATGGGATCTAATTAAACTAAAGAGCTTCTGCACAGCAAAAGAAACTACCATCAGAGTGAAGAGGCAACCTACAGAATGGGAGAAAGTTTTTGCAATCTACTCATCTGACAAAGGGCTAGTATCCAGAATCTACAATGAACTCAAAAAAATTTACAAGAAAAAAACAACCCCATCAAAAAGTGGGAGAAGGATATGAACAGAGACTTCTCAAAAGAAGACATTTATGCAGCCAAAAGACAAATGAGAAAATGTTCATCATTACTGGCCATCAGAGAAATGCAAATCAAAAGCACAGTGAGATACCGTCTCACACCAGTTAGAATGGCGATCATAAAAAAGTCAGGAAAAACAGGTGCTGGAGAGGATGTGGAGAAATAGGAACACTTTGACACTGTCGGTGGGACTGTAAACTAGTTCAACCATTGTGGAAGCCAGTGTGGCCATTCCTCAGGGATCTGGAACTAGAAATACCATTTGACCCAGCCATCCCATTACTGGGTATATACCCAAAGGATTATAAATCATGCTGCAATAAAGACATATACACACGTATGTTTATTGTGGCACTATTCACAATAGCAAAGACTTGGAACCAACCGAAATGTCCAACAATGATAGACTGGATTAAGAAAATGTGGCACATATACACCATGGAATACTATGCAGCCATAAAAAATGATGAGTTCATGTCCTTTGTAGGGACATGGATGAAGCTGGAAACCATCATTCTCAGCAAACTATCACAAGGACAAAAAACCAAACACTGCATGTTCTCACTCATAGGTGGGTATTGAACAATGAGAGCACATGGACACAGGAAGGGGAACATCACACACCGGGGCCTGTTGTGGGGTGGGGGGATGGGGGAGGGATAGCATTGGAAGATATACCTAATGTTGAATGAGCAGTTAATGGGTGCAGCACACCAACATGGCACATGTATACATATGTAACAAACCTGCACATTGTGCACATGTACTCTAAAACTTAAAGTATAATAATAATTTAAAAAAAAAGAAATGTAAACAGACAGGGATTAAGAAACAAAGCTGCGTTCTCATTTTGACTGCATCATTTATTAGCTGTGTGGCTTTGGGGAAGTTACTGAAATTTTGATGAGCTCAATTTTCTCATCTGCAAAATGGGACTAGTGAAAGCACCTCCAGGGTTATTGGGAGAATTAAATGAAGGACTGAGGTCACATAAGTCTTGGCAATAGCGGTGGCCACATAATACTTGCTTAGTTCTCCCCTCCCTCTCTATTCCATTGGTCTATCATTGTTGTTGTTGTTGTTAAAAATTTTCCCTCCCTCCCCTCCACCACTCCCATCTAATTTGGAGCTCCTCAAGAATGCAAGCTGTCTTCTTGTTCATCGGATAGTTATCTAAATGGACGGGAAGTTTATTCTGCTTAAGGAGAAATTCTACTTCCTTGCAGCCTGTGGGCCCTCGCTCACCACCCAGGGGTGGTTTCTGGGTGCAGCAGGCCTAGCTAAGTGTTCTCCCATCAGCCTATCCTGTGCAGGGAATCACCCATCACCTGGGCTGTGCAGAGGCTAAAGTCCCTTCCTAATCAATCCATCACTGCCCAGAGGCTGCCTCACTCCTGACCCCAGCAGGCTGTTAAAAGGGGGCCTATGTCCCTTTGGTCTCTAAGTGTCCACTTTGCTATTAGCAGACAGCAGACATTCAGAGGAGAGGGGCTCCCCATCACCCCCTGGCCGTGCACGGACCTTCTTTCTCTGTGGTGCCAAGGCTGCCCTAGGATGCCAGGAGAAGTCCAGAGCCTCTGACCTCTCTAACCCATTCCTGCCATTACACAGCCCTAAAATCATTAGAGTTGGAGAAGCGAACCCCTGCCCTGGCCTTGTCTTCCGAAGCCCCATTGCTTTGGAACAACATGCTAGAAAAGTTTTAAATACCTTCATCTGTGCCTGGGATGAGTCTGGTGGGGTGTTTGAGCCGAGCGTGAATTCCCATGGACCCAGTCCAGGTTCTTCCTGTTCAGGGCACTTCCTGAATGTCTAATTGCAAATATTCACATGTGGGGTCAATGGGCCACCTAACCTCCAGGAACGTGGCCAAGAAGTTGACTGCTCCCACTGTGGGTATAACTATATGAGGTTCTGCAGCCAGAATGGTGCTGACACCTTGATTTGGGGTAATTCTCACAGCAGACAGAAGACAGTGTAGCTCTGGCTACAGAGAGTCCCCTGCAGACCCTGGGCTTAGCGACACATGTAAGCCATGCACGTGTTCTCTACCATTCATGTAGAGAATCAGTTCCTAAGAATGGTGGGCCCCCAACTCTGACACCTGGGTTGGCTACCCCATCCCCTCCATAGGTTCCACATCAGGTGTCAGGAGCGGTCACACCTGTCTTCTTCACGGGCTCCCTAGACCACAGCTCTGTATCACCACAGGGACTCACATGTCCTCTCCTGCCTCAGATGGATGTGATAGAGTCTTGCCCTCCCAGGTCAGTCCTATGGCACACGAGGCAAGGGATGAACATGGCTTGCACTAAAGGGACCTCTCATCCATCTTCCTCTGGCCATAGAACCTCACCTATGCTCCCTGTGGTAGTTACGTGGAAGGCAGAGGCCAATCAACACTAAAAGCAATCACATTCTGTAAATGCAGCAATTGCAATCTATAGAGTTCCAAAGAAGACATGGTGGGAAGATGTGTGGTTCTACTTTTTAACCCATTCAATTTGGAACAGTAAATTTAACACACAGAGAACATTAATCATCATAGTCTTGTTCTGCATACATTGGGTAAGACTTGGATTTGTGGTCATTATTAACAAAGCTCAGTGGCAACCTCTTAGAGTCACTGGAAGCTGGTATTTGCGGAGGGCACAAGGATGATGCAGCTGTGTAAGTAATGCTGTAATCAGCATTAATAGATAGAGTTAGGAGACAGCAGCTGGGTGAAGATCTATATTGTTTCAAAGCAAACAGGTTAAGGAGCCATGGCACTGTAAGGAATAATTGTTGCTATTTTTTTCTTGCAGCAGAAATGTGAAATTAACAAGGAATTGTTCACCTGATAAAAAGGAACATGGAGAGATGGTTCTTGAATCTGAATAGGAGGAGATCATGCCTGGACACTAGGAAGAATCTTCTGCATTGATTTGATTAAAAAACAACTACGTAAATACCTCTTTTCCACCTATTATTCTCAATCTTCATTAATAAGTAACTATATTTCACATGAGCCTATGAATTTTGTAAAACAGTTTTTAAAAAAGAAGAAGTTCATTGTATAGGCAGAGGCCCTGCAGGAAATATTTGTCTGGTGCTGTGCACACCTTAGGGGTGACCCTGTTTTGGCTTAAGTGAGAGCAGATCACATTAACTGCCTCGAAAAGACCCATTTTAGGAATAAGTAGATCTCACCTCATTAAACTTTTCTACCATGTCTTCTAGTGGTGTTAAACACATCCTCCATTTTCCAAATGAACCTTTCCCAGCCTCAGAGAGGGTAAATAACTTTATCAAAGTTGCATGGCTGGAATTGGCAATGCTGCACTTTGAGCCTGATGGTCTAATGCCATATTCTTTTAGTTACAGTGGTCTCAGTTTCTAGAGGTAGAAATCTTAAAGGTCAGGCCCTTGGTGATCCAGTGCGTATGGCTGAGCTCAGTTAGATTTTTGTGCATTTATTTTGAATTTTATCTCCAACAAGATTAAGGGCCAAACTTAACTTACTTATTTCCTCTGGGCCCCAGTGGCTGTAGGACATGGGATGATTGGAGTCAGGTGAGACAGCAATGGTCTAGTTTAGAGCCCTGATGCCTAAAGTGTGGTCCACAGATCAGCAGCAGCAGCAGTACCTGGAGCTTGTTAGAAATGCTGATTCTCAGGCCCCCTCCCCCAGACCTGCTGGAGCAATGTCTTCAGTTTAACAAGATCTACGAGTGTTTCATAAGGAAGTTAAAGGTGAGCCGCACTGGTTTCCGAAGAAAGAACAGGATTTAGAGTACAAAGACTTAACTCCTCATTTTGCCCATACCACTTGCCAGCTGAGTGACCTGAAACAAGATCCCTGATTTATCAGACATTCACTGTCACCAATGTCAAATGGCAGTCATGCTTGCTTTGTAGACATGAGCCCCATGAGATGATCCACAGGAAAGCGCTTGATAAACTGTCAAGTGCCATGAAATACTCAATGAGCCCCAAAGGAAGAGCCTGGAGGCCTTTCTTATTCCAACGCACCCCTAGCTTGACTTAAGCAGGCATGTAATAGCTGTGGATGGAGTGAGTGAACTTGACCCACACTTTGAGAGTAGGTTTGTTCAATTAACTAATTAACTAATGAGTTCATTAATTAAAAGATGCATTAGCAAGCATTCAACATTCATTTATTCATTGAACACATTTTTGTTGCATGCCCTCTTTGTGCTCTTAGGCTGGGCATACAATGGAGAATAAGATAGATGATGTTGTTTTCCTCACAGAGCACACAAGCATTGCTGCACATCCTGCACAAGTAGGCTCTGTCTGTGTATGCTTAAATTGAGCAAAACTGTGGCTGTGGCAAGGGAGTCTCCAATGATCTTGTTTCCGTGTAACCTCAAATCATCCATTATTGCTGTATCTGCCAAGAACTAGTCCTTACTCTTTTTCTTGGTCTTGAGGTTTCTATAAAGGAAATATTAGGATTCTGAAGTGGCCTCTATCAGATATCACTCATTTGACCAAAATATAATACACCGAGATTCTATTGGTTGGCCTTGTGTTGACCGGTTTGACAAAAGGGAATCTAGGCAGACATTGCAGGCCTGCTGAACTTTCCAGTATCTCTTCCCATTTCTAGATGAGGCCTGGAATTTCCACCATTAGTGCTTCATTTCATTGGCTTGAGTGGAGCAGGCCCATGGGCCTCCAATATGAAAGCAGTTGTTTCAGGAATGGTGAGTACATTGATACAGAACAGTCTGAACACCTTAGTTTGAATTCCCTAAGAGTAAGCTATGTCACAGGGAACAGGTGAGAATGTAAACACTGGGGCCTCAGAAATGGGGAGTTAAAGCAAAGGCTGAGGCACTGGGCCCAAACACGGACCATTTTAATAGTTTATATTCTAGGACTTTCTCTTTTTCCTGTGTGATAGTGTGCTTAGGTATTATATTTTAACTTACAGTTATAACTTATAACTACACTTTTACATTACAAATGTTTATTGCTGAATTTTATGTTAATAATTTTTAATTAAATATTGTAACTTAAGATTTCCTTAAACATTGGTTCTTCCCATATCACCTTTATTACTCTTGCTGTCTGTAAACACCTGTGCTATCATGAGTTGTGCGAGTGTTTTAATTTCAGTTCCTGAATGCTAACATCTGTTTTTTTTTGGAGACAGAGTCTCACTCTGTCACCCAGGCTGGAGTGCAGTGGCACCATCTCGGCTGACTGCAACCTCCAACTCCCTGGTTCAAGCAATTCCCTGGCCTCAGCCTCCCGAGTAGCTGGGATTACAGGCACATGCCACCACATCTGGCTAATTTTTTTTTGTATTTTTAGTAGAGACAGGGTTTTACCATGTTGGCCAGACTGGTCTCGAACTCCTGACCTCAGGCAATCCACCCTCCTCGGCCTCCCCAAAGTGCTGGGATTACAGGCGTGAGCCACTGCGCCTAGCCCACCTATCTTTAAAATACTGAAGTTGATGATATAAAGTAATTTTAAAAAGATGCATGTGTATGTTACTGAAAATATGTGTTGTGTAATAATGATATTGAAATTGATTTTAAATTAAATCCCTATTTATGCCTTGGCTTTGACTTCAGCAATAATACTTACAAATTCATGGGTTTGATGCACATCCCTCTCATTCTTAACTTTGATGTATGTTTTGTGATGCAATAAAATAAAAATATTTGATTTTAAAAGTTTATTTGTCTCACATCTTAAATCATCTCAAGTATCATTAGGGGTTGAAATATATACTTGAAAAACTAATTTTCAAGTATTGAAAATAAGTACTTGAAAAACTAATTTTCAAGTATTGAAAATAAGTACTTGAAAAACACTGTCTTAATTGCTATTTTGGTTGATCCTGATGTTCAAAGAGATAATAGCTGGAAAGTTGTTCCTCTTTTTAAAATGTGCGCACACATGAGAATGTCGTTGATGGTGGTGGAGAGTCTGGACTGAGAGCTTAAGTAACCTGGGTTCTTTTTCCATCTCTGCCATAAAATTTCTGTATGGCCTTGGGCAAGCCCTTCCCCTCTCTGGGCCTCGGTTTCTCCATCTCTCCAATGAAGGGGGGAAGGCCCTAGAAGCCGTTCCATCCTGTGACTCTCTAGATCGCTTGATTCCCCCGCAGTTGAGTCAAGTGTGTTTAAGTAAGCAAGCCACCTCCTGTTCGCCTCATCCAGCCTCTTATCTTAATAAGTAATGAGTGTGCCAAGGGCTGACAATGACATATTTTGAAAATAGTTTTAATGCATAGCTGGCAGAGGACCTGTTGGGCGTTGACAAATTACACAAACAGAGATGATGAGGAGTGCATCAAATATTAACGGCCCAGGGCCCAGACGGTAATGGAGAACTTACCTGTGTCTTACATAAGCCTACTCATGTTTGGCTGAAGGGAACATTTCTGTTCAATGTCTCCAGGCAATTGTAGGGTTGGCTTTCAGCAAAACGAAGAAGAAGCCAAAGTTAATTTTTGTAGGTGACCCTTGACTTTGGTTTAATTTATTCCTAGAGGATATTAGAGAGTCAAGCTCTTTTAAGTGGACCCCCTTATCCCCTGTGTAAAGGTTATGAATTGGACTTCTGTTCCTTGATGCTGATTCCTATCTTAAAAGTACAAAATTGGCTATAAAAAGCATGAAATACTAATAATAAGATATAAGCATATGTGCTTGAGAAACATGTATTTAGAATATATTTCTAACTATTTTAACATAAAACAAGAATGCTTCTTATGGGTTTTTTTCTAACCTAGGCCTGATTGAGCTCATCTTCTTGAACATTAATAAAATAAAGTCTAAGTCATTGTCCTAATATGAGTCTTAGTCACCCTAAGTGCCCTTGAACTGAGTTCAAATTAAAGTGAAGGTTTCCAAAAGGTTCATGGTTGATTTGAAGAGCAGAAAGTCTTTTTTATTACTACTTTTTGCTCTTCTATGTCAATGAGATATTGACAGGTCTTTACTGTGAGTAAATAATTATATTCTAGCCCAGTTGGGTTGCCAGATTTGAAAATAAAACTACAAGATTGCCAGTTACCTCTGAACTTCAGATATACATCAAATATGTTTTTAGTACAAGAATGTTCTGTGCAATATTTGAGACATGCTAAATATGATTTATTGTTTATCTAATATAATGATTTAACTGAGCATCATCTATTTTATCTGGCAACCCTAAACCCAAGGGTTGGCAAACTTTTTCTATAAAGAACCAGATAGTAAATATTTCAGGTTTCGCAGGCCATAGATAACTACTTCACTTTGCTGTTGCAGCACAAAACAGTATAGACAATATGGAAACAAATAGGCATGGCTTTGCTTCAATGAAATTTTATTTACTGACACTAAAATGTGAATTCCATAAAATTTTCATGTGTCATGAAATACTATTCTTCTTTTGATGTTTTTCCCCCAGTCATTAAAAAATATAAAACCGGCCTGGCGCAGTGGCTCACGCCTCTAATCCCAGCACTTTGGGAGGCCGATGCAGGCGGATCACGAGGCCAGGAGATTGAGACCATCCTGGCCAATATGGTGAAACCCCGTCTCTACTAAAAATGCAAAAATTAGTTAGGCATGGTGGCACATGCCTGTAATCCCAGCTACTCAGGAGGCTAAGGCAGGAGAATAGCTTAACTATATATATATTATATAAAACCACATGAGCTTGCGGTCTGTACAAAAACACTCAGCAGGCCAGATTTTGCCCATGGGCTGAATTTGCTGCCCCCTATAAAATCTCTAAAGGTACAGCCACCATCTAAGTCTTCGGGGTAACCACTGACTTCAAGATAAAGGTTGCTCATCAATTTAGAGCTGTTTTGTTTGCTATAGTAGCCATTAGAATTGAAAAGTTGCGTTAAGTCTAAAATACGCACCACATTTCAAAGACTGAGTGTGGTAAAAAAGTAAAATAAAGTTAATTTCACCTGTTTTGTTTGGAATATGTCTACTACAAGATTTAAGATTACATATGTAGCTCTTCTTTGTGTCTCCCTTACACTTCTTCAGTTTCTTTGTTTTTTAGATTTGGGGTCTCACTCTGTTGCCCAGGCTGGAGTACAGTGGTGCTATCATAACTCACTGCAGCCTCTTGGCTGCAGCCAACTTTTGGCTCAAGTGATCCTCTAGCTTCAGCCTCTGGAGTAACTGAACTACAGGCACATATCACCACTTCCAGGTAATTTTTAAATCTTTGTAAATAAGGGGTCTCACCATCTTGCCCAGGCTGGTCTCAAACCCCTGGGCTCAAGGGATTCTCCTGTCTTGGCCTGTCAAAGTGCTGGGATTACAGGCGTAAACCACCGTGCCCAGCCTCTCCTTGTCTATAAGAGCTGGCATTTGAGCATTCTTTCTTGTACTCATTCCATTCATACAACACATATTTGATAAGCGTCTACTATGCATCAGGCATTGTTATTGGCCCCAGGTAGAGCAGTGAACAAGACAGACATGGATGATACTCTAGGGAACTTTCCCTCCGATCTGTAATCCCAGCTACTCAGGGGGCTGAGGTGGAAGGATCACTCAAGTTCAAGGCTCCAGTGAGTTATGATCATGCCACTGCACTCCAGCCTGGGCAACAGTGCAAGACCTTATCTCTTAAAAGAAAAAAGAAAAGTAGAGATTGAAAATCCTAACTGTAGGAGGAAGAAAAGAAGCTTAGTGCTCTGAGGGTCTTAAAAGGAGAGATTGACCTCATCAGGGTGGAGATGAGGAAGTCACATTGATCTGAGATGTGAAAGAGAAGTAGATGTGAATTGAAGGTGGAAGGGAAGGACAGCAGCATTCCAAGGAGAGGGAAGTATGGGGGAAAGCTGTGGTGGTGACAGGAGGGTGTCTGGTTGTTTGAGAGTTGGGAGAAGGAAACGAGGCTGGGGCATGAGGGTGAGGGTAAACACAGTGAGGGATGAGGGCACTTTAGCAGAAGATGGACCCATCACCCATCATCTCTATCCCAGAGGACCAACAGGAAGTCACTGAAGGGTGTTTGTTATCAGATGAAGGTGGGGAGTACCATGGTGGTTGCGTTTTAAAAGCCTCTCTTTGCTGCAGAACAGCTGCCCTGTGGGTCACACAACTCAAACCAATAACGCCCACCCCATGGCAGTCCATGACTGAGCTCTTAGGGGACAGAGACTAAGAAAATACTTCCCAAAGTACCTCATAGGCATTACCCAGAGTTCCCTGAAATGTCACTCCGAGTGCATGTTTTGGGGAGCACTCCCAGAAGGGTGGCTCTGGACTCACCTCTGAGATCACCATCAGCCAGAAAGCAAAGGAAAATAGAATGCTGGCATGAGAATATGCCACATGAGCACCAGTGTAGTTCTTTTTAGAACTGAAAGAGAACTGAGCAATTGCCTACTGTAGAAATTGAAGGTGTTTAAAAAATGCAAATTGTATACACATGTGCCAAAATCTTATGCTTGTGGTTTTAGCCCCAGTATGGACACATGGTAGAATTTCAGGGAGTAGCTTGACCACATTCCAGTTGCCCTCTTCCCCACATGCATATGCACAGACACATACACACACCTTTCCTGTTAAAAGTTGATATTATGGCATGATTGAAGTAGATCATCCCATGAGTTCTTTGCTTTTCATTTCTATTTAGATATAAAATTTGCACTGTTGACATGGGCACAGAACAAAGAGAACTGTGATTTATGTTTCATAATTCCTATAGCTGATTTCCTGTGGGATTGTGTTTTATGTCCTATCATATCTTGGGCACTCTGTATTCTCCACCCCTTGCTGCTTGAACATTAGCTTGGCTAAAGCGTAGCTGCAGTGTGGAGCTCTGGTACCTCAGCAGGGCAGGCAGGAAGGGGTTTGGGAGAAGGAGTTTCTGTTGGCTATTCTAAGCTTGTACTATATAGGATGCTACCTCCCCTCATAAAGCATGGAGCAATGATGGGCCAAGTAAAGCAGGGATGCTAAGATGTAGAATCTTTCTTAACCTGCTAAATAATGTGTGACTTATGAGATGATAGACCTATTGTGTTCAGAATTTATTGCTTCTTGTGGGTCCTTGGTCTCGCTGACTTCAAGAATGAAGCCACGGACCCTCATGGTGAGTGTTACAGCTCTTAAAGATGGTGTGTCCGGAGTTTGCTCCTTCAGATATTCAGATGTTCAGATGTGTCTGGAGTTTCTTCCTTCCGGTGGGTTCATGGTCTCGCTGACTTCAGGAGTGAAGCCGCAGACCTTCGCAGTGAGTGTTACAGCTCTTAAAGGTGGCGCGTCTGGAGTTGTTTGTTCCTCCCGGTGGGTTCGTGGTCTCACTGACTTCAGGAATGAAGCTGCAGACCCTCGCAGTGAGTGTTACAGCTCATAAAGGTACTGTGGACCCAAAGAGTGAGCAGCAACAAGATTTATTGTGAAGAGCGAAAGAACAAAGATTCCACAGCGTGGAAGGGCACCCCAGCGGGTTGCCACTGCTGGCTCGGATGGCCAGGTTTTATTCCCTTATTTGGCCCTGCCCACATCCTGCTGATTGGTCCATTTTACAGAGTACTGATTGGTGCGTTTACAGTCCTTTAGCTAGACACAGAGTGCTGATTGGTGCAATTTTACAGAGTGCTGATTGGTGCACTTACAATCTTTTAGCTAGAGGCAAAAGTTCTCCAAGTCCCCACCCAACCCAGAAGCCCAGCTGGCTTCACCTCTCAACATGGGGAAGGAAGGAGCCTCAGGAGCTGCCATGGTGCCCTGCACCCTGCAGGGAGCTCCTCTCCACCTAGCCCCAGCCTGGAGGTTTGGGGATAGCCCTCTCCACAGTTACCTTCATTGCTACATTGCACTTCCTTTGATTGAGCTTAGACCTGCCTCCTGTAGCTTTCTCCTCTCTTTCCACCTTAGGGGCTTTGAATTAGTCCATCCCATGCACTTGCCCTAGCATGGTGGGGAGTGATGGAGGAAATCTTCTGGAGAGGAGTGCATTTGCTGTGCTGTAGGTGGGGAACTGTTGAAGCTTATTGCCCCTAATCTCATGTGTGGTTCTTGTGCCGGAGTGCCATGTTCCATCCTCAACCCTGTGAGGTAGGAAGGAAGAGAAACATGGATTCAGGAAGCTGTGCTGTCCCTCTCTTCAGAGTGCTCCTACTAGTCCTAATGGAAGCCTTATCTCTGAGTAACTTTCTTTGTTCCAGTTGACCTTGCCCTATTACCAAAGCTGACTGGACTGAGAGAGTCACCTGACCTAAGCTGAACCAATCAGTGTCTTTCTTTCAAAAACATGAAGGGCTTGGAAAAATACAGCCAGCCATGATGGCTTTGAAACTGAGGCCATAAACAGTTGGGATGGCAAAGAGCCACATCCGAGTAAAAAACTTCACAGAGGTCTGGAGAAGCAGAAGAAAGAGCCTCAAAGAGAACGAGAGCCCATGGGGAGAATGGAAGAGGCTTGCAAAAAGAAACAGCCATGAGAGCTCAAGTGGTCCCCAAAATAAGGAGATAAAGAAGAGAGGGTGCTGGTGACTTTCCAGGGCCAGCTGTAGTTCTTCAAACAGGTTTCACGAGATTTTTCTGCATCCTTCCAATAAATTCCTTATTGCCAAAGCTAGCTTAAGTGAGTATCTGTTTCGTGAAATAAAGTGATCCTTCAGACTGGGTTGTAAAATTTGATATCATAGGGAAAAGATAACCCTACTGGTTCATTTCCCAGAGTCACTGCCAGTCTTAGGCGTATGGTTTAAAGAGGGGGAGGAGGGTACCCGGCCCAAACTCTTTTCTCCTCTGGTGTGCCATCTGGTCATAAATTGCAACATTAGGGTCCCGTTCCTTTGGGTTAAGGATTTGTTTCTCAAAGAGCTTAGCTAAATGGCACTCAAAGCACGAAAATCGCTCACTCAGGGATAATGAGCTTGGAGTGTCTTTCAGGGAAGCAGACAGGTAAGTTCACAGCCCTGCACGAAGAAGATTCCAGATGGGGAAGATCTGAGGGGCTCTGTGTTATGCCACCGCCTTCAGCCAGATCACCAGCTCTGCTTCTATCTGAAATCATTACAACAAAAGAATTCTTCATATATATGTGAAGAATAAGTATTCTTATAAATATGTATAAGAATATATATTCTTCTATATTAATCTATAAATAAAAACATATGAGTATATATTCATATATACATATCTATATATATAAAAACATAGATATGTTTTGGAGTTGGGATCACAAGTAGCAACATCGGAATAAAAAACCCGGAGAGGTTTGGAGAAGCAGGAAAAAAAGCCTCAAAGAGGAAGAGAGACCATGGAGAGAATTTACATGTATATAAAATATATATGTATATGTATAACATATATATAAATATATTTACATGCATATTTACACACACACACACACACACATCTTAAATCACAAATTTAGGGTATTTTCTTGAAAGTCCATGGGGATTCACAATTGTTTTTTTGATACGGAGTTTCGCTCTTTTGCCCAGGCTGGTGTGAAGTGACGTGATTTCAGTTCACTGCAACCTCTGCCCCCCAGGTTCAAGCAATTCTCTTGCCTCAGCCTCCCAAGTAGCTGGGATTACAGGCGTGTGCCACCACACCTGGCTAGTTTTTGTATTTTTAGTAGAGACGGGGTTCCGCCATGTTGGCCAGGCTGGTCTCGAACTCCTGACCTCAGGTTATCCACCCGCCTCGGCCTCCCAAAGTGCTCAGATTATAGACATGAGCCACCATGCCCACAGGATTTACAATATTTTCAAGATACCAAAGTGAGCAGCACCCCTGAGTACATAGCAGAGGTTTCTGGGGATATAGTCTGTGCTTTCTTTCCCTCTCTGCTCAGCTCCTTGAGAGACAAATTCTTAACCCAAAGGAATGGGACCCTAATGTTGCAATTTTTGACAGGATGGCACACCAGAAGACAGAGTTTGGGTCTGGCACCTCCCTCTCCTTCTCTTTAATTCCTGTGATCTTTTTATTCCTTAATAGATTGGTTTCCACATTTACGAAAAGGAAAAGGCAGGAGAAGGGCATAGCTGGCCCTCTCTAAGATGGAGTGCCAAATCCACATGGCTTTGGAGCACAGTGGGCCAGGTGGGAACTGAGGCAAACTGAGGAGGCAGAAAATACTTCAAGAGTTTCAAATTAGAAATGCACAACCGCCCGCTGCCCCAAATGGCATGAAAGTGAAGAATGAGCAAACCACCTCCAAAGGGCTGAATTTGTCTTACAGGTGCCAGTTTATAAGGTTTGATTGTGTTTTATTTGAGTGCCAAAAGTTTCATGCTTGTATGTTTGTCTTTGGGTGTGAAGAGAACTAAGATAAACCAAATGAGTAAAATCTGAAAAATTTTACTGAGGACGGGAATAATTTGGGACACTTATTGGAAGTTGATAATAATAATAATGAAAATAATCATGTGGGTATAGAAGTAACTTTGCTCTCTTACTTCTCATCTCCTGTCCCGTCTTTTGCCTCCATTGGTTCTCCTAGTTGTCCTCTCATTTTTGTGGGCAAGGCCTACAACTTGTGTTCAGTGAGTCCCACATCCTGCAGAACCTTGGCAAAGGCCCAGAGACATGGCATGTGAATAACGCCATGGCTTTGTGCCAAGTGCAATTGAATTTGTCACTGAGGACCACGTGTTCTGAGGGTGCTCAGAGATGTTCGGTAATGAGCTAATGCTCTTGGCATGCAGGTGCGCTGGGATCGTGTGTCTCCAGATACAGGTGTTGCTGGCCTAGTTAGTGATTTTTCTTATTTGTTTAATGCGGGCCACCTCTCCAAATAATGCCTGGGGCCAGGTATCCTGCTGGAGGCCCGGATGTAGGCAGCAGAAAATGCCATGGCCCAGGGCACAGTGGTGTCTGACTTTTACTCACCTGTGCTGCTTTCTCCTTCCAGGTGTTCCCAGGACCATGTTAGAGACCAGGGTAAGACCTCAGCTTTCTATCATATTTTAAATCATGGAAACAGTAAATACATTGAGAATTCTGGCACCAGCTAAGCTTAAATTTTTAAACTGTGCCAAAAGAAGGCTTTAAATACCTTTCTGTTTTCTTTCGCTTTCACTTCATCTGTTTTTCTTTTGCCTAATTGAGATCTCAGATACAGGGGGGCGTGGAACATGGGTTTTTAACTGGTGGTTACTGGATACTGTATAGGTATCCATGAATCTCCTGATATGGTAATTAACATTCTTTGTACGTATGTATTTTCTGGCAAGATATCCGTTGCTTTTATTTGGTCTTCAAAGCATCTAGGATGTTTCCAGGAAGGTTAAATAAAATCATTAGAGAAAAATGAGAGTCATACTAATCTGGGTTGCATTTTCTGCCCTGCCCTTTCCATATTTTGTAAACTTGGGAAAGTTGGTTAGCCTCTCAAGGGCTCTATATTCTTATATAAATGTGAAATGTTCCAGACTCAACAGGATTATTAGGAGATTATTATTAGGAAATTATTAAAGCAAATGCAGATAATAAGCCTTACACAGTACCCAGCAAATCGTAGATATTTAAGAAGTGCTCATTCTAGTCAGGATACGGGCAGCTGGAGTCTTTCTTGTTCTTCAATTTTTTAGACACTGTCTGCTGTTTATAAAAACATAATAAACTGGCTGGGGGTGGTGGCTTACACCTGTAATCCCAGCACTTTGGGAGGCCGAGACGGGTGGATCACCTGAGGTCAGGTGTTTGAGACCTACCTAGCCAACATGGTGAAACCCTGTCTCTACTAAAAATACAAAAATTAGCTGGGCACGGTGGCAGGTGCCTGTAATCTCAGCTACTCAGGAGGCTGAGGCAGGAGAATCGCTTGAACCCAGGAGGTGGAGGTTGCAGTGAGCCAAGATTGTGCCACTGCACTCCAGCCTGGGCAACAGAGTGAGACTCCTCCGTCTCAAAAAAAAAAAAAAGACATAATAATTCTTTTATTTGGAGTAATTTTAGATGTATATAAAAGTTGCTAAGAAAATGCATAGATTCTCTTTGTAGTCTTCACTTAGCTTCCCCTGACCTCTGTTCCTCTGTCTTTCCTTACTGTTCACAACAGTGACAGTGTTGAAAAATGCTGGTCACTGATGACTGCTGTCTTTAATTCATGAAAGTGGTAGCTGAGTCACCTGTACTTTCCACCTACAGAACCTTTTGGGTCCTGGCCTGTCTCGGACTTTTGTCTTCTCTTGACAGTGTGGGTTACTATGCAGCTCCCATGCCATAATAATGTGAGGCCATCAGAGTGTATCTTCCCAGCCACACCTCTGGGTCATTTCAGAATGCTGCGGTGCCCCAGGTGCCCATCCTTGTATCTTTCCTCAATTTTTACTCACTCTCTAAGCCATTTCACCCTATCCTTTAAAACCCTGCTGTACACTGATGCCTTGCAAATTTTTATTTCTAGCCCCACCCACACCCTAAGTTCTAGACTTGTGTGTCTAACTGCCTACTGACATCTCCAGTGAAATATCCAATAGGCTTTCTGAAATCAATGTGATCAAAACCTAACTCCTATGACCCTCTCAAACATGCTTCTCCCCAAATGTCACCCACCCCCCAGTATATGACACCACCATCCATCCCAAAACTTAAAATTCCTAAATGCCTTTTCTTTCTCTCACATATCACACCCAAATCCTCATAAATCCTATCATCCCTTCCTTTAGAACATACTTGAAATTCAACTACTCTTCATGACCTCCTCTGCTCTCACCCAAACGTGGCCACCATCATAATTCAGATGGACATCTCTAGTGGTTTTCAAACCATCTCCTTGCTCCCAGGCCTTTCCTGTCCCCCATAACCCCTTTAAGCAAGTCAGGTCATATCACTCCCTTGCTCAAAATTCTCCATCAGTTTTCCATCATACTTAAAATAAAGCCCAGCGTCTTCATGTGGCACACCTGCTCTGGCCCTTGGAACCTCTGCAACATCTTCTCCTTCTACTCTTCCTCTTGCTTTCTGCACTTGGAACACTCTAAGCACCTAGAATGTTTCCAGGAAGGTTAAATAAAATCATTTGAAAAAAATGAGAGTAATACAAAACTGGGTTGGACTTCATGCCGGTTCCTCATACACAATAAATACACTCCCTTCTCAGGGCCTATAAATGTGCAGTTCCTTCTGCCTGGAAAGCTTTTCTGAAGGATATTCCTGTGGCTTGCTCTCTCATTTCATTTAGGAGTCTTAAAGTACCATTTTCTCAGATAGATCGTCTTTGACCATACCAGCCCCCATTCCTTGCTGTCTCCTATCCACTTACCTTTACCAGACACTGTATTGTAACATTTTATTTGTGTATTTATAGTATGTTTATTCATTGGAAGAATGCTTCTCACTTGGGGTTCATTAATTCCATCCACCACCTTTAGGGGCCATTCAGCATATTGTAGACCTTTATGTTTGTGATAACTGAGCGATTGCTGCAGGTATCTAGTGAGTAGCGGCCAGGGATGCCTCTAAACACCCAACAATGCACAAAGCAGCCCCTACAACAAAGAACGATACGGCTCAAGCTATCAACAGAGCCATGGTTGAGGAACCCTGTAATGGAATATGAGCTCTCATAGGGTGAGAACTTTTAATATGAACTCTCACAGGGTGAGCCTGCATTGGAATGTGAGCTCTCATAGGGTGAAGACTTGGTGCTTCTTGTCTACTCCAGCACCTAGGACAATAGTTGGCACCTAGCAGAGAGACTCAATAGATATTTGTTGAATGAATGAATGAATAAATGGCTATTCATTCTAAGGTTGACTGCCTTCCTGCTTCCAACCTGGAAGCTAGGCTCATGTGCCTTCTGTCCTTGAATTCCCTACAGCTAGAAAAGGATCTGAGAAGGGGTGGGAGGGGATGAGTTTAGAACACAGGGCTGATCTTCGTCAGAGTCCATATTGCCTTCTCAAAACTTTCTGATCTCCAACTCCCCACTTGGGACAAAGCATCATTAGCTAGTTTGCAGGCATGGTTAACAGAAAGAGGTGTTTAATTCTTCCCCATTTGTAGTCTAAAATCTTTCCATTCCATGCACAAACCCACTCTGATCACAAAGGGTAGGACTTTTGAAACTCAAAAGCTAAGTATTGATTCAGGTTTTTATCTCTGTCATGCATTCTCTTCCTTGGAGCAATAAATGCCAGACCATCTTGGCTTCTCTGTGTTTTTCAGAAAAGAAGTCAGGAGTCAGGAAAAGACCCTAAAATTATGCAAAATATCGAGGAATTCTTTAACCACTCTGACTTTAGCCATTCTTCATGACCTCAGGATCAGGCAAAAATTTGCAATGTTCTAGAAATAGTATGCTATCATCTTAGAATGTTTTAGTTTTGCAGAACTCTATGTTTGTTTTTATGTATATATGTCAATGTTAAAAGAATTATTTTAAAGAATTGGCTCTTGTGATTCTGGGGATCTGGCAATTCCAAAATGTGCTGAGCACAATACATAATTACAAAGATGTGGAACTAACCTATGTGCCCATCAACTAAAGGGTGGATAAAGAAAATGTGGCACATATATACCATGGAATACTAGTCAGCCATCAAAAGGAATGAAATAATGTCTTTTGCAGCAACTTGGATGAAGCCGGAGGCCATTATTCTAAGTGAAGTAACACAGGAGTGGAAAACAAAAAACTGAATTTTCTCAATTATAAGTGAGAGTTAAGCTATTAATATGAGTATGCAAAGGCATACAGAGTCATAAATGGACTTTAGAAACTCAGGAGGTGGAGGGTAGGAGGGAGACTTGGGACACTAAACTACACTTTGGGTGCAATGTGCACTACTCAGGTGACAGTTGCACTCAAATCTCAGAATTTACCACTATATAATTTATCGATCTTACATAAAACCACTTGTACCCTAAAAACTATTGAAATAAAAAAGAAATCTACTGCGCAAGCTGGCAGGCTGGAAACTCAAGCAAGAATTAAAGCTAGAGTCTTGAGGCAGAACTTCATTTTTGGAAAACCTCAGTTTTTGCTCTTTAGGCCACCAACCGATTGGGTGATGCTGACCCACATTACGGAAGGTCATCTCCATTATTTAGAGTCAGCTAGTTGGAGATGTTAACCACATCTACACAATACCTTCACGGGAACATCCAGATTACTGTTTGGTTAAATACTTACATCCTATAGCCTAGCTACATTGGCACATAAAACTAACCACGGCATTTGGAAACTGGGAGATTCAGAGTCTGAACTGTGCTCACTGCCTATCTCTTTGTTAGAGGCTAGTAGCATCACCTTTCAATAGAAGGGCCAGCAAAATATGTGTGCCTAGAGGTTCTTTTGCTATATATACAATAGAGCTGCTGAGTAACCTAAGTTAGCGGAAGGACCTAAGCCAGTCCACGGATGCCTGAGGGGAGGAATGAAGCAGGTCCCAGCACAACTTGGGAGTTTGGAGTTTTTGTAACCCAGAAAGCACCTTGCCGTTTGCCTCCCATAAAGGAATGACTAGGCCCAAGTCTGCACAAACCAATTTCAGCCTGACCCTGATTAAAATTTCCTTCTAGCAAATCTGAGAAACAGCTGTTTCTCCACACGATGCCCCCAGCACACCCCAGCCACCCTGTCATCCCTGGAGGCTATTCCTCAGAAGCCAGCTGTTGTGAGTGAGAAGATGAAAGGTGTCAGTCCCATTTGTAGTGCTTGTAACTTAGGGGAGGCAACAAGATTCTTCCTTTGTTTTATCCTTTCAAGTTTAACAGTTAGTCATCATGACTGGGGGAAAGAGTTATCATTTCCAGTTTCTGCTGGATGCAGTGAAGCAATTCATCAATCTCCTTAGAAAAAAATATATGCTCCAACCAGGGTTGGTTTTCTTTGTTCCACATTGTTTTTTGTTGTAGCAAGAAAGCACAGTCACTTAACAGGTTAAGTTCTGGAAGGGCAGGAGTTTCGGTTTCATTGAGTCTCCAATTTAAAGATGGTGGAGTTGAATAAAAAGAAGAAAATATTTCTGTTGTTTTAGTTACAGAAGAAAAGGTGGCTTGGATTTGTAAATGAGAGTTCTAGAGGCTTTCATTACCTTTGTTTCAGATCAACCTCTCTCATTCAGAGCATCTTCTTTTCCTTTTCTTCTGGGGGTATGTGGGGAGGCATTCTTGCTCTGTTGCCCAGGCTGGAGTGAACTAGCACGATCATAAGTCACTGCAACCTTGAGCTCCTGAGCTCAAGAGATCCTCCTGCTTCAGTTTCCCAAGTAGCTGGGACCACAAGTACACCACCATGCCTGTTATATTATTATTATTATTATTATTATTATTATTATTATTATTATTATAGAGATGAGATCTTGCCATGTTGTCCAGGCTGGTCTAAAACTCCTGGACTTTAGTGATCCTCATTCCTCAGCCTGCTGAGTAAGGATGTCTTTGTTTAGTTCATCCAGGTGTGTTCAATATAAGGAGAAGCCTCCAAACATTGTATTTTATGCTATGATTTATATCAATCTAAATTCTAAATGCATTTTCTTCCTTAATAGTGATTAATACGTGTGGATTGATGTACCATTTATTAGCCACCAATTATTTCATTTTGAGAAAATGAGAGCTAGGAAATTTGACTGTCTTGGCCAGCTTTACCAACCAGTAGAAGGTGGAGACGGATTCAAACCCCACAGTACAGCAATCCACATGGCTTCCAAAGTCCAAACTTAAGCACAATCTTGGGAAGACGTTCTCAGGAATGCATTGTTTATAAAAAGGCAGAAATTTTAAGAACTAAAGATTCAAATATATTTAAAATGATAGCAAACATATATGTGTGTGTATATATATGTAGAGAGAGAGAGAGACAGAGAGAAGCAAACTTGTGAACTGATTAATTTATACTAGAGTATAAATGATTTGGTGTACTTTTGCTCCCAGAGAAAAGTTTCTTTAAACACATTTGTTTAAATATGACTGGAAGGGCAGAATTTAGCCTCAGGGGATGCATGGCAAATGCTATAATTTATATATAACATGTACTTGACAATATAATACAGTGGCAGGTTCTTGAGAAGGACAATTTGTCTCACACAAAAGGTACTACTTTTCCCATATTAAAGTCTTCAAATCACATAAAGGTTATATTTTAATATACACATTCGACAGCAAATTCTTTCAAGTTTTTATATCATGACAAATTTGGGAATACTATATTGATTCATTTATTTAATAAGCACATTTTGAGACTTATTATTGAATCAGACAATATCCTAGAAACTGAGAGAATGAAAAATCACTAAACCAAGCATTGCTTCCAAACGAATATAGCATGGAAGAGCCTAGGGAAATTTCAGAGTTATTGGAATCCAGAGATGGGACACACTTCTTTGGGCTCCCGTCTGAGACTGTCATAGGGAAGAGAACACCTGAGCTTGGCTTGAAATATGAAGTCTACTATGTGGAGGGAGGGAGAGAAGGGCACTCTAGGAATGGCCTGTGGGGAGGGACATTGATTAGAAAATTTCATGCTGCAGGAGACTGCCAAAATAATATATTGCATATTCAGCAATCTTACTGAGCACCTACTTTATACCTTGCATAGTGTTAGGCTCTAGGAATACAAAGGTCCTTCAAAGCCTCTAGGAATATAGAGACCCTACCGCATGGAGACAGAATCAAGGAATGCTGGGACTTTGAGAGATCTCAGCAATGATTGGGTCCAATACTTTGCCAAGTCCTAGAAGTTATAAGGAAATGCTTCCCAGGCCACTAATGAGACAAGAACACACTGGACATGAGAGTGTATCAGTCAGCTTAGGCCGAGTTATACTGCAGTAACAAATGGCACCAAATCTTAATGTCCTGCAAAATTAAAGATGCATTTTTCATTCATGTGACATGACCATCATAAAGCAGCTCTGATTTTGTTTCCTATCTTCTTCATTCTAATTCTACTGAAAAAGAAGCTCTTTTCTGGGACATACTGGTCCCCCTTCAGAAGGAAAATAGAAGAGTGGTGGACCATGGCTTTCAAAGCTTCTGTTTAACAACAGCACCCATCACTTCTAGCTACATTCACTGGTCAAGAGTGAGTCACGTGGCCAAGCCTCATGTCAGTGCAACAAAGAAACACCTTCTTTCTCCATGACCAAAAAATATCTTGAGCAGTGATGCAACTTTCATCATGGAGTTTAGGAATTCCCTATTCCATCTTCATCTCATACAGCTACATGATGAACTGTTTTATATATTGGATTCATGTGCAACATTTTCTTGAAGCATAGGTGGCAAAGAATGCTAGACATCCACTAATATCTGTTCTTCCCTTCCACAGTGTAGTCATGTCACACCTTGCACCTGGGTGTGGCTGTGTGTCCAGTTCTCACCAACTGAATGTAAGTAAAAATGATTTGTATAGATCTTGGGCCATGATTTTTAAGAAGCAGGTGTTTATTTCCTCTACCATACCTCTTCTGTGAAAGCAGCAAGAGGTAGACAATGGCAAGGCCATGGGAGCCAACATAATCTCAAGAGAATAGGTCTTGGAATCACAGTGTGGAGGAAAGCTCCAGCTGTCACACCCTGGATTGTTCTGTGACAGAAAGTGAAACTTCTGTTCGTTTGTTTATTTTTTAAGCCATATGCATTTTAAAGTGTATTTATTATAGCTGTTTACACTCTTGATGTGCATATGAAAATAAATTTGGTCATCTAATCTCCTCCTTGTTTGGAGAAGTTAAGGAGATGATCAGGGAGGGGTACAAGTTGTCCACATTTTTACAGAGGAGAATGCCCACCCCAGCCTCTGGATTCACAGGCCAAGACTTCTTCTACTATATCTGGTTGATACCCCAAGAGCTGAACAATATGACAAAAATTCAGGATCTAAATTGTTGATTCATACCCTGAATCTGGACCAAAGATGTATCCCCTGTTTCCTGCACAGTGTTTTAAAAGAGTATGTATTAATTGTGCATGTAAATATGTTAGGTTATTTCACAAGAATAGTTAGGTTCCAGCTTCTTTTGAAAAAACAGCAGGTAACACTGAGTCCATATTCCCATGAGGGGACGATTAGCTCTAGCTCCTCCTTATTTAGATGAGACCTATGCTGTTCAATTCACCAGGATCTTCTCTTCACCCTGGTGGTTTTCTGCCATCGAGGCATAGAATTAGCTGCCATTTAGTGTAATTCTTTCATGAGCCAATAGTAAAGAGAAATATAAATTTTTCTTTTTCCTTTGTCCTTATAATATACAGAATAACGAACCAACAAGAGCGAAGAACAAGTCAAAGAAATGGCAAAGAAGATATTTCTTTGGGAAAGTGAATAATCGTCCCTCAGCCATCCCACTTCTCTTATTTATGTCACCTGTCTAAGCCTCCAAGAGTATTTGTATTTTGGACTCCTGGACTAAGGATTCATGTGGATAAATGACTAACAAATGGGTGGAGGCCCCCATAAAAGCACTTTTCTTTTCCGAAGGCTATTCCTGATTGGAGTCAAGACTTCTATCCTGAGTTAGAGGTGCCTTATTCAGACTCTTGCCTGTGTGAGTGTGGTATGATCCATTCCTTCAGGTCAGCCTCTCGGATGGGTGCCTACTGTGGCCATGGCGCCATGCCAGAGGACTGGGTGGGCATGGGCATGAGGGTGCAACAGTGACTGAGGTCTCTACTCTCCAGAGGCAAAAAATAAACCTCAAGGAAGGCTTGAGCCACCAGGGGTCTGACTCTAAATAGTGATACTATCAGCCTTATTTTTTTTATTTTTAGTTGACATGTAGTAATTATGGGACACAGAATAGTATTTCAATACATGTAAACAATGTGTAATATTCAAATCAGGGTAATTAGTGCATTTGTCACCTGGAACATCTATTATTTTTTTCTGTTCAGTACATTCAAAATCCTTTCTTCTGGCTACTGGAAAACATAAAGTAAATTGTTAGCTATAGTCACCCTACAATGCTATAGAACATTAGAACTTATTCCTCCTGCCTTGCTGTCATTTTTTATCAGTTAACCAACATCTATCTCCCCGCCTCCTTTCCCCATGCTACTGTGACCACTATTCTACTCTCTGCTTCTATGAGATCAACTTTTTTAGCTGCCACATATGGGTGAGAACAGGCAGTGTTTGTCTTTCTGTGCCTGGTTTATTTTACTTACCATAATAACCTCCAGCCTCATCCATATTGCTGAGAATGACAAGATTTCATTCTTTTTATGGCTGCATAACATTCAACAGTGCATATGCCACATTTTCTTCATTCATTCATCTGTTGATGGGCACTTAAGTTGATTCCATATCTTGGCTATTGTGAATAGTACTGCAATAAACATGAAAGTGTAGATATCTCCTTGATACACTGATTCCAGTTCTTTTGGATCTAAACCCAGAAGTGGGATGGCTGGACTATAGGGCAGTTCTCTTTTTAGTTTTTTGAGGAAACTCCACGCTGTTTTACACAATTTATCAGACTTATTTTCCCCTCCTCATCACACATGGCAGATAATTTGTCACGAGGGATGTCCCTCCCAAAGCCTGCCCAGAATGGATGTGTCCTGAAATAATATTTTGAAGTAAGAGCTGGTATTTTTCGCTATACTTTCTGTGAGACCCTGTGTACTCTATCTGCTAAGAACTCCACTTTCATGGATCGTAAGAAGGCTAACACACAAAAATAAGATGTTTTTGCTTTTCCTCTTTGTAAGAATAGATAAGTTCCAGCAGAGATTTCATGCTCCAAGACTAGAGATGAACCTGCTTGGATGTTTATGCAAACCTCTGCTCAAATGTCCCTTCCTTGGAAAGGCTTTTTCTCACCCACTCAGCTTGAAATCAGATCCCTCCTCACCACCCCTCATCACTTTCTTCCCACTCTTCCCTGAGATCATTGTGTGTACATTTTGCTTGTTTAATGGTATTCTCATCACTAAGTTGTGAGCCCCTTTGGGGCTGGTACCTGGTCAGTCTACTCATGGGGTTATCTTCAGTGCCTAGGAGAGAAGCTCAACAAATATTGATTGAATTGATGAATGAAGTGTATTTGATGCTTGTGGGTCTTTGAGGAATGGCATTGCCTTTTGCCACATACATGCAGTTTTTAGGTGGGTGGCGTGTATGGTGGGTGTGCTGGCAATGGAAACCTCACATCAGTGAGGAGCTCCAAGAGCAAAAAAACCATGCTTCTTCTCAAGTAGAGACTGGGGGTGGGAACAAAGCTTCCAGGGTGTACACAACCACATGTCATGCCTGGGTCGACAGGGCAGCTCATGGTGGGGAAGCAGTGGAAGTTTCCTAGGCACTGGGGGCATGCTGGGTTTAATTCAGGAGCTGATGGGGTTGGCAGGCCTCAAGACTGTTCATGGAGCACCTGACAGGGATGAGGAAATCTCACGGGTGCCACCTTGAAGGAACGATGACATTGGAGACCAGGGCTGCACCTGTCTCTCTAGTGCTTTCCCACTACATTGGCCCCTCTACTCAAATCCAGATAAAGTGAGAAGACAGACCAACACTGAATCAACTGAAAGTAAGCTTCCACCACTCAGTGAGATGGGAGTCTAGAAACTGAGTTTTTTAAGAAAGTTATATTTCTCACGCATCAGTATTTATGAATCGAAATTTCTATTTCTCACATGAACAGTTCCTCGTGGCTGTATTTGCACCACTTGCAAACCACTCATGGATTCCAAGAGTGATGCAGTTATGGGAATAAACTGGAATCCACTCTAATTTATTCCTAAAAAGTAATTGTTCCATAAGGTTCCATAATTCAGTTCTTATTTGTCAGGTTACTTGTTAATGCCCATTGCAACTGATTATGAAAATGTGTTTCACACCTGCTGCGAACAGAGAAGTAAAAAATAAATTTTGAAGGCACCTGTTGTAACGTTGTAACAGGGAAAGACCTGGACTATGAATCATAGGACCCTGGTTCTGCTGACAGCTATGCCACCTATTAGCTGTGGGTGCTTGGCAAGTCCCTTCCCCTCTTTGGGCGCCTGTCTTCTCATCAGATGACGGAAGGAAATGAAATGACTCATCAATTTCATGTCATTGTGATAACTGCATACCTACTGTACTGTTATATATGTAGTGATTTTTCTTTCATTCAACTAAGAATTTGAATATTTCAGTTATGTTGCTTGAAATCATCCAGCAGTAGGATGACTGAACTTTAAAAGTCCCTTTTCCCCCTGACACTCTGGCCTGTGCCCTGTGATTCTAGAATTGAGAGACTGAGCCATTCCCAAACATCCTGTGAGCAGACAGTCTATTGAGCCCATCACATGAACATAGGGGTTGCCCCCCGTCTTTTGTTTCCAAGGCATGGCTGTAGCTGCAGGTGATTCTTAGATAAATAACTAGAAAATATTTGACAGCCTCACCTCCGTTAAATGTTCTTCCAAGGGATTTCAATTGAGTCTCCTGTTTTCAGGTCATTTAGAGTTTGCTGCTTCTAAAGTGCCTCTTACCATCATGGTATGATGCAGAGTTTTCCATTCCATGCTTCCATTGAAATAAATAAATCGAAATGAAGGCGAGGATTTGTCAGGTTTCCACTAGAGGGCAGCAGAGTAGTGAGAATCAGGGTTCTCAGAGGCTTTGTAGAAGTGTTGACATGTGACTTGGCAATTGAATAATTTTTGATACTGTCCTGACACATAAACACCTAGAAGCAGGTTTTCAAAGGTTATTTGCACACTAAAAGAGGAATTAAGAAAACGAACTTGCATGCCAAAAGTAATTTTCAATATTCTACAAAGAACCGTAGCTTCATTATAAGATTGTTTTTAGAGAATATTCAGCTATCGTTAACTGGATATGTTAAACTTAACTGGCAAACACGCATTCAAAATAAATTAGGCTGAATGGACCTAAGAAAGTAGATCCAGTGACTAATAAAAAATTTCTGCTGGGATTTGGGGGCTGGCCAACTCACCCAAAAGGAGAAATTGGGCTTTACGTGATTTTTCTAGATCTTCCAGCCCTGGGGGCTCCTAGGCTTGTGGTATCAGCATGGTTAAACAGTTGTGCACATACTGCACGGTTTTGTGTGTGTGTGTGTGTGTGTGTGTGTGTGTGTGTTATTGTGGTCATTTATTTTTAAGGTATTACTCTACCTTCAGCATAAAAAGTCAGCAAATTATCAGAGTTTATTCCACTGACATTCTCACATCTTGAGAAATAGCCCATTTGTATTATCACAGTTTGATATATTTCCCATTTACTGAGCTTCCTTGGCAAGCTGGCATTTTAATTTAATTATACTTTTTGCTAATGGTCTTTATTTTTCAGTGTCTGTGTAAAATGCCCGTAGGTTTGATTATCTGCCCCCCTCCTCTTCCCAGTGCCGAGCTATAGTGCAAATTTATAAACTGACAAAATTCAGTGTAAAATTCAGGAAGGTGAAATTAAGGAATTTGTAAAGAAATCCTGCGTAAATGCTGAAGTCTTTTCTTCGCTTACAGAGGACGACTCCCTCTTGCATAAGTTTAGTTCCTGGCCTTGGTGTCTCCAATAGGAACCCAGAACAGAGGCATGTGGCCTGTGTCCTTGTCCCTCTCTGTGCTAGCTCAGACTCTGTCCCCCTCTGTGTCAGGTAAGAGAGAGTTTCTGTGCCAGATCAGAGAGGGTGTCCCTCTGAGCTGACATAGAGAGGGACAAGGCACAGAGAGGAATGAGGACCTCCAAGAGTTTGAACTCTTCCGAGGGTATCCTCTGAGCCTCAAGGGATATAGCAACAATGATAATAGCAGGGTTTTCTTGGCTTATTGCTGGGAGCTTATGGAGGCTTCTCCCTTTAGAATAGAAACTGATCGTGTAGGGCTGTAGCTTTCCTTGAAGACTGTAGGCTGGGTAGTGGAGTCTGGACCACGGGCCCTACCAGGACCCTAGGGCTGTGTTGGTGTGCATTTAGTAGTAAAAAGGAGCTAATGAATGGAAATACCCAGAGAGGCAAGTACACACATCCATGCTCATATTTCATAGAAGTGTGCACACTCTGTTTCCTTGATCCTAAGACGCTGCTGACTGTAAGACACACCATTGATCCAATAATAGCCCTCCAAGGGAAAAAAAAAAAGAAGAAGAAGAAGAAAGAATCACTGCCAGGTTAAACTTACACATCAATTGTAGGGTACATCCCAGTTTCAGAAATGCCAAAAAGTGGAAAACAAAGGCTGATTTCAAAATCTTAGAAATTTGGCATATCTAATTTTGATAGATGTATTTAAGGTAAAGCTCCTCCCAAAATTTGTCCTGAAGAAAAACTCAGGATTTGAAACCTATGCAACCACAGTCAAGTTTCTAAGTCATGATCCATAAATGGGCTAGCAAAGTGTGAGAATAGTCTTTGTCTGTGGAAGTGCTCTGCAACTGTAAAGTTCTGGGCAAATGTTGGCTTTTGGTATTTTATTTCACTGGATCTGTGTTATCTATTTGTTTTTGTTTGACTCATCTTTTTTACACGGGATCCCTCCCCCCGGGACCCAACCTGTCCTTATGACCCCCTTACCCCTTCATCTGTCTCATCAGCTTGGATGATTTGCCTTATAGAAGTGTGTAGATGGCAAGCAATTCATTTAATCAATTTAGTGAAGCCTAGGACCATTTATTTGCCTGTGCTTGTAAAGGCATCCCTCAACTCCTGCTGAGAATGCGGAGAGAAACAGGAGAGTTATAATGGTGAAGCGTTTTCTATTAAAGTAGAGGGAAGTTGTACAAGAGAGGGGGCAGTGACAAAAATAAGTGTATCAGGCACGGTCTTGGTGACACTAGTCAAGAGCCTCAGGAACCTACCCATTGCACACCTTGGACAGAGTGATGCAGGTCCCAGCCACGGCAGAGATGCTGCTGGCTGCAGTACTCACAGGAAGGCAAGAAAGGGACAAACAATTGAAGAACAGGGCGTGTTAATTACCTTACTCAAGGGATCTTATGAAACATGGCATACATGTAAATTGACACAGTGAATATGATTACCGCAGGATTTCATTTTCATGCAGAGGAGCAAAGGGAAAGAGATAGAGGCTTATATGCCACTCTCTATGATGTTTGTTCTCTCTTCTGCAAACAGAAGTCCTACTCTTATCTATCAGCCTCCTCACTGCTCAGCCTTCTTGGTGATTACGCTGTCTCTCTTTTGCCTCTCCATTTGCTCCTCAGTTACTTGCTTGATTGAATGAAATTCTTTTGCACTATGGGAGGCAGGATATAGTCAGAGAGGTAATGGGAACCAGATCATGGAGAATTGGAAGGACTTTGCATCTCTCTGGTATTATTGGTGGTGACTCCTTGGTATAAGAACAGACAGTGTGGGTGGGATGCCACAGCGAAGCAGAGAGACCGTTTAGCAGAGGTGAGATGGATGCGACGGGGGGAGAGGAGGAGGGGAAGGAGGAGTTTGACACCAAAGAGGGTCGGGGGGGAAGAAGTTGTCAGATTCTGATGTATTTTTAAAATATGGAATTGGATGTAGCTATGACAAAAACATAAGAGGAGAGGAAGATGACACCCAAGTTTTGGCTGGAGCAATCAGAAGAATGATGTTGTTACTTTTTGATATGGAGAAAATATTTGCTTTAAAAATGTGAAATGTTAAATTTGTACTTGTTGAAAGAGGAAACAAGTAATGTTGGGAACAAAGTGAGGTTTCATGACAGAGACCAGAATTCAAGAGATGACACAGGAGAGAGAAACAACAAGAGAAAACAAACATTGGAAGAGATTCAACCCCTTGACAAACACTTGGCTGTGCAGCCGGCTGGATCAGAGTCAACCTGGAAAGATGTTTGCCTTGAATTACTATCAAATCACTTGTGTGTGTGTGTGTGTGTGTGTGTGTGTATGTGTGTTGCCTTGTCTTCTCTTCATTTGTGGAATCATAAGTTCTTGGGCAATAGGGTTCTAACTCTCCGGCACATAGTAATCCTTAAGTTGACCCTTCCTAATTGGCTGTCTGGGGCAGCTACAATAGCCTGAACCTAACTTATCTCCTTGTACTAACTTCCCAAATCTAATCAAAAGGATGGCCCAGTGTGGGAGGAAGCCTCTTGTATTGTCTGGTGGCTTTCTGCTCTCAGAACAGCATGTTTCTCCTATTCCCACATTCAGAAGATAGATACTGCATGAAACACCATGGTGTCTTCACCTTCTTGGTCTAGTCTAGGGGTCCAAGAGAGGGAAGAGTCCTGGGATAGTTTTCCTAGCAAAGAGTTCAGCCTCGAGTTGCTAGAATTTTAAAGAAAAGAAGTAACAAATTGCAATTCAGTGCAGTCAGTCCTTTTAAATTTTGCATTTATGGGACCCCATATTCAGCCACTAATGGGTGGCAGATGAGATGGTTAGAAAGCTGGTGATGTGGGAGACACTTGAATATTCTGCAAACCAAAGATAAGTCCATGTTGCCTCTCTTGTTCACTTTCATTTGGAAGGTGATGTGGCTGCTGAATGGATATGAGTCAGAACTGGTGGTATCTACTAAGAAAAAGGAAGATTCATGGTTCTTCTTAGGATAAGCATGCATTGTTCAATCATTATTTAGTGATGTATCATTGATCCTAAGTGCCCTTTTCTTCCTTTAAGGGACTGAGTGGAGAAAACAATCTTGTTTGCTGGGGTCTACTCCTCATCACTGATGGTCAGGGTTGGGTCATTTTCACCTATCATTTGTCGTAATGGTGTTGAGTGCATGACAAAAGCAGCCTCACCAGCTGATGGAGGAAGCACCCTCAGGGGTCTTGTTGGCTGAAGGAATTGGGAACAGCTCTCCTTGGAAGATGGGAAATGTCTGCCCACAGGTTTCAAAACTGCAAGTACAGTGCCTTGATTGGGCTCAGGTCAACTATGTATGGGCTGCTGCAGTCCCTGGGCCGTTGCCTCTGTGACATCTTCATGTGCTCATTTACAGTGGGTCTTGGAAAAAAGGTTGGAAAATACTGAAGAAAAAGGCTGGAAAATACTGAAGAAAAAGTTTGGAAAATCCTGGGGAACCATGGAAGCCATGAGATGTTTTTGCTTTCCAGTGAAATAGTTCTCCCCCTTCAGAAAGGGACATCTGGTAGTAACAGATGTGGAAAAAGACACCTGGAGCGTGGGGGGATATCACCCATTTCATTGCCTGGAAAGAGATGTTTACTACGGTGTTAGCTCTTTTCTTTCTTTGCTATATAGGGTAATAGTGTGAGTTGGGCTTAAATCTCAGCTCTCCCACTTAACAGTCGTGTGAGTGCGAAGAGTCACTTGAACTCGTGACTCAGTTTCTTCATGTATGTAATGAGTATAAACAGAATGCCTATTTCTTAGTATGACAGTGAGAATTAGAAAGCATAATACATTTACAACAGGCAGAACAGTGCTTGATGCTGGAAAGCATTCAGCAAGTGTTGTTGTTCTGTTGTAGTTGTGCCATTGTAGTTGTGATGTTGTCATGCTGTTGTGCTGTTGTAGTTGTATTGTTGTAGTTGTTATGCTGCTGTAGTTGTGTTGTTTTCCTGTAGTAGTTTTGTTGTGCTTTTGTAGTTGTGCTATTGTAGTTGTACTGTTGTAGTTGTGCTGTTGTAGTTGTGTTGTTGTGCTATCATATTGTGTTGTGCTGTTGTAGTTGTGTTGTTGTGCTGTAGTAGTTTCATTGTTGTGCTGTTGTAGTTGTGTTGTTGTTATTGCCAAAACCATTCATCCTCCTGGAGTCATCTGAGTTCTCCACAAGCAAGGATGGATGGAGAAGTAAAAGAAAAGCCATGGGTGCCACAGCTGAGAGGAAGAGCAAGAATGAACAGAATGGTGATGGGAAGAAGACACTGGAGCCCTTCCCAGCAGAATCTAGTGGGGAAGAAGAGACAAGAGTCTTGTATTACTTCCCATCCCATTTGTACAGAGTCAGAACTGGTGAGCGGCAGAGCTTGGATCTTGAGTACCTGATGCCCTCAATTATTTGTCCCTTCTACTGGCCCAGAAGGCTGGCATATGGTTTTTGCCATTTGAGCCCCCAGAGAGGGAGGTCCAAGCAGCCAGACTCTTTTGCTGTGGGAGAAATCTGCTTCTGCAATTGTGATGCGTGAGCACCAAGTGCGAAGTTTTTCTGGAACAGAGATAAGAGATGAAGCAGAAGAGACAGAAAGTTTGTTTTCTGTGCACCGTCTGTCTCCCCACCTTGGTACCTATATAGTATTCAACACATAACTGTTTCTTTACAGTTATCTGTATTTACTGAAACTAGAAGTAATCAAATTAAAGAGCTCATTAGGGTGGTTCTTAATTCAATATGATTGGTGTTCTTATACAAAGTGGAAACTTGGACACAAAGACAGACATTCCTAGAGGGAAGATGATGGAAAGAGACACAGAGAAAAGATGGCCATCTACAAGCCAAGGAGAGTGGCCTAGAACACATCCTTCCTTCACAGCCCTCAGAAGGAACTAACCCTGCCAACACCTTGAATTTGGAACTTCTAGCCTCTAAAACTGTGAGACAATACGTTTCTGTTATTTAAGCCACCCAGTTTGTGGCACTTCATTATGGCAGCTCTAGCAAACTAATATAATTACCTATGGCATTTATGACATCTCGGGTCATTCCACTGGTGCCTTCCAATATACCCACTGGTTGCTTAATAGGATCTTTGGAGATGTAGGTAACAGAATCTGTACTATCAAGTTTACCTTTAAAGGCAAATGAAATAGACTACACATAACGGTTTGGAATGGTGATACTGTGGGTGAGAAATTTGGGAAAGGCTCAGTTGGGTATTTTGCTGCTGGTCTTGTAGGATCACTCATGTGACTTCAGTTTTAGGGACTCATCTTTGGCTGGAAAGTCTAAGATGGCTTCACTTGCAAATCTGGTGGCTGATACTGACTAGGACAGCAAGGACAACTGTGACAGCTGGATGACCAGTTGACTTCTCATCCTTGGCAAGGCCAGCCTAGACTTTTTTGCATGGCAACTGTAGGGCTCCAAGAGCTTTATCCACGCTCTTAATTATTTCCTTGGAATGGTTTCCCAGAAGTGAAATTGCTGGGTCAAAGGGCATGCATAGCATTAAGGCTTTACCTTAATAATACAGAAGTGCATTTTCTTTTAATAGGTATTACAACCAGGTAATATCTGTATACCAGTATTTCCTTTGCTGATATTTTCTATCACTCACACTCACGTGTAGGGGGAAAAAAAAGCCTCACGCTTTACCTGACTGCATTCAATCAATTCCTAAATTAAGTAGTGCAAGTGGAAATGTAATTCAGTACATATATCCCTGAGGAACAAGTGAACTACACATTTGTTAAGTGGGTTTCATTCCCCAACATGAAACATATCCCAATTTTTCTAGTTGAAGAAGAGAAAGGAACGTGCGATTATTTTTTTAAATTATTTTATTACTAAAACCAAACAACGTATCTACACTTTTCTTTGTTCAGGAAAACCATGAATTTCTGCAATTTCTACTTATACCGCAAGTATAATTGGAGCATCTATTCATTCAAAATCCAAGCTGATATGTGTAAAAACCTGGCTGCCATTTTGTTTTAAGCGCTCTAACAGAACATTATTCTCTATGTAGATATTTTCCACTAGAGAGCCATATGGGGTCAAAGTGAGTAGGGTGGTGGAGCAGGAAGCTTCAGAGAGAATCCCTTTTTACATCTAAGAAATGCTGGATGCCCATCTGCTTATATACAGACACATGAATGAGAGAGAAAAACACAAAGTCCATAGAAGAATTACTACTCCTTGTGTCCTCCCCACATAGTCAACCTTTCCCCAAATTTTCTTCTAAGAGAGACAGATACACAGAGGCCAGATATCAAATAGTTACATTTCATTACCTCATTTATTAGTCAGTAAGAAGAGGAAAAAAGTAGTGAAATATCTGAAAAAGATTCTGAAATTCAAATCTTTTGAAAAAGTTTCTGAAAACTGTCCTCAGGTAATTTTTTCTCCCTACTGGCCGGGGGGATAGTAAAGTGAAGAAGATAGGGATGTATTTCTTTGGTTTCTGAATGATTTCTTTCCAAGGGCCTGTATTTCAAGCTGTGTTTTGAGCTAAGCTGTCTTTCTTTATGTTTCTCAGAGAATCTAATACATTTATTTCCTCACTGGTAGGCAAAATAAACAGATAGTAAAGGCTACACTTCATTCCAAATTCTTTATTAAGTTCTTTAAAACCACACTGACATCTTTCATGGATACAACTTTGAACTGGTCTAGGGATGATGGTCGCAGACTTAAATTCTAGTCCAGGCTCAGCCACATACCAGGAATGTGACGACAAATCGCTCACCCTCTCTGAGCCTAGGGGTACTCACCTGCAGTAATAAGAAACTTACCTCTTATTGGCCGGGCGCCGTGGCTCACACCTGTAATCCCACCACTTTGGGAGGCTGAGGCGGGCGGATCACGAGGTCAGGAGATCGATACCACCCAGGCTAACATGGTGAAACCCCGTCTCTACTAAAAATACAAAAAAATAGCCGGGCGTGGTTTGCCTGTAGTCCCAGTCACTCGGGAGGCTGAGGCAGGAGAATGGCGTGAACCCGGGAGGCGGAGCTTGCAGTGAGCCGAGATCGCGCCACTGCACTCCAGCCTGGGCGACAGAGCAAGACTCCATCTCAAAAAAATAAATAAATAAATAAATAAGATACTTACCTCTTATTTTAAGGGGCTATTAGAGAGTATGGATCAATTGCTACTCTATACAAAGCAGGTAAAACCAAGCCAGGTACACAGTAGGCTTAGATCAAATTAATAATTATCCTTATTAGTACATCACTTCATTATACTCTTTTATATAAGTAGGTCAGGTATTACTCTTCACATTTTAGGGACAACAAAAACAGAAGTACAGGCTGGGTGCGGTGGCTCACACCTGTAATCCCAGCAGATCACCTGAGGTCAGGAGTTTGAGACCAGCCTGGCCAACATGGTGAAACCCCACCTCTAATAAAAATACAAAAATTAGCCAGGCTTGGTGGCGGGTGCCTGTAATCCCAGCTACTCTGGAGGCTGGGGCAGGAGAATCACTTGAACTGGGGAGGCAGTGGTTGCAGTGAGCCAAAATGGTATTCCTGCACTCCAGCCTGTGCAACAGAGTGAGATTCTGGCTCAGAAAATTTAAATAAATAAAGAAACAGAAGTACAGAGAGGGGAAGAAATAGCTAAAGTTCACATTGCAAGTTCCAGAAAGCCAGACAGGACCCACACAACAAAAGGAGCTATGAGCTTCATACAGTTGATTGGGCTACTTAGGCTAAAATGGGATCAAACACAACACAGTTTTATATTTTTTGACTCATAATGGGAATAATCAAGAACACCAGTCACCTGAGCTTAATAAGGCATCCCTTCTTCCCGTGACTGTTGATGTTGGCTATAAGATTTCAAATCAGTTTCAGGACACTGGCCTTCATTATGCCATAAGGCCACCACTTTCTATGTTGCTTCTTTTTGAAAAATGTGTAGTCCTGAGACTGGATGCAACATTTTTACCCATTCCCCATTGTAAGCATAATGCAGCTTGTTCATCTCAGCCAGAGTGACATATGTGGTGAATCTGTCCAATAGTATAGAATGATAAAAATTTCAGCTTCTCAGTGGAAGCTGGTATGTTGGGTTAGGTTGATGGCTATGCTTAGGACTATATTTCTAATTCAAACATAGGTACTTCCATTCTTCAAGATCGGATCAAACAGCCTGCAAAATCAAAGTCATAGTTCCATTTCAGAATGCACCAAATACCTTCTTGTTCAAATGTGGTCCATCTTTTGTGTTGGCAAGTCCTCTTCTGGCTCTTTATTAGTGACTGGTCAAAAGCACTCTCCGTCTAGGGGAGCTGAAACCTGTCCTTTTGTTGATGAAGTAGCACAGTCAGGATCTGAGGCTACAGCTGAGAGATGGCAGGGAGCTGAGCTGGTGGAAGGTCTGGGAAAGTGGGATGACATGAGGATGAAATCAAGTTTGTCTTTCTGAGATGACTTTTTACTCCTGTAGACATGCTTTTCCAACTTGACATCAAGAATGCACATTTCAAACAAAAGCTGAAGCAGCATCCTTATCAAATTTATTGCAAGTTTGAAATTAAACCTTAAAAGAAGTCTGTATATGTTACAGAAGCATTCATGTCAGAGGCGTCATGATGTTCAGACAGGGGAAAGGTAGAGTTGTCAGTCAAAATGTGTATGTTGGGACAGAGGAAGTATGTAGGTTTTTAGACAAAGCAACAGCCAGGCACAGAAACCTAAGTAATTTTTCTTTGCTAAAATTCTGTATACTAGTTATGCGTATTACTAAGACACTGTTCATTACCTAGTTCCCTTATTTCTTCTAAAGAGCACCATGGCGTTTCTCCAGGCCCTCAGTGTGCTCTGTAACACTGTAAGAGACCTCTGGCCGCTTGAGGTAGGTACATGATTCGGTTATGACCAATGAGACATAAGCAAAGAAGTCGGGAGAAAACTTCTTATGTCCTGATATCAGTATCATCCTTTCAGTATCTTCTTCCTTCTTGTTTCTGCCTGGAATAGGGGTCTGGGATACAGCAGCCATCTCGTGACCATGAGGTGATATGCATAAGGGCATAGGCCTCCTAAGAAGGAGTGGAATGTCTGAAAGAAAGATCCTGTACCACCAACCCCAGCCACCATCCCAGCCCTGGGCTGCTGCCCACACACTCCTAGCCATGTGAAGTAGTGCTTTCACATGTGTCCTGAATGCATTCCTAACAGAGTCCATTGATAATACCAAGCAGTGGCTGCATTTGTTAGGGTAAGAACAGCTGCTATACACAACAACTGCCAAAGAGCAGTGCATTTTATAGTAAAAGTTTATTTTTCACACACATAAAATTCTAAACTGATGTTCTTGATCAGCAGAGAACTCTTCTGCAAACAGTGATTCAGGAGTCTTGTCTCTATCTGGTGGCTCTGCTATCTTGAATACATGGCTTTCAAAGTCACCCTGTATATGGATTTCTGGCTAGTAGAGTGGGAAGAAAGAGAGTATTGCAGAGGCTGGGGGCTGGGGAAGAGTGTGTACCAGTCCCAGGGGGCATATGTCACTTCCAGAACTCAGTCTCTCAGCCTGGCATTGCAACCTAGCTGTGTGCCCAGGAGGGAGGGATGGGTTTGGTAAAAATCCAGGGGGCAGTTGTAACAACCGCCATGCTTTATCCTTCGGGTGGCTTTGGAGTACTGAGGGATGAGTCGATGGCTCACTTTTCATAATGGTGATTGACAATCAAGCTGGTCCTTTCTGGTATTTGGATGATGGGATGTGAGCACAGATGGGTAACCGGGCCTGTGGCTTTTCTTCAGCCAATGAGGAGGAAGAGAGGGTGGGGGAGGGTGATAGGATCTGCATATCCATATCAACATCCCTGCTTGACTTCCAGTGAGCAGGAGGTGGGGAATGGAGAAATAAAAATTATTTAATTTTCCTGCCCTTTAAAACTGCTAACTCTATCCCATAAAATTACAGATAGGATATAAACAGCAACTATTTGTTTAGCCAAGTTCCTTTATGAATCTTGTTGCTCAAAAGACAATGGGACGGAGTGGTTAGAAACTCAGACTTGAGCTGTCAATCCTGGCTCCACTACTTAGTAGTCGTTTGTTTTATTTTGTTTTTTTGTTTTTGCAAATTTCTTGCCACTGGGAGCCTCCTGTGAAAAGGAATTAATAGAAGTAATTCACCTCGTAGGTCTGCTGAGAACATAAAATGCAATGAAAAGTATAAGGTTCTCAGGATCGGGTCTGACCTATAGCAAGTATTCAACAGATGTTAGTTAGCTGTTATTTACTGTTATTATTATTAAAGAATTATGATTCACCAGCTTGGAGTGTCTGGAGGAAACCTCCAGATGGCGCTGAAGCAGAGAATCAGCCTGGCACCCAATCGCAGATGCAGGAGCACAGCTGCTCATCATTTCTCTAGGTCAGGAACCTCCCAAGTCAAAACCGTAGTTATGGCGAATGAAGTTATCTGGGGAGCTTCTCTCCTCTCCTTCACCTCTACAAGCTCATGTGTCTTTAAAGTGAGAGTCATTGGCTATTCTTTGGTTACTCCCTAAAATAATATCAAAATACAGCCACTCTCATCAAAATCCAATGAGACGACATATGCAGCACTTGCTTAATGCACATTAAATGCTCGGTAAGTTCAGTTTCCTTTTATTCCCTCTAACGGGAAGAGAGTGTCTCCCTCTATTTCTTTCCTCATCGGCCTGGTCAGTGGGCAGCCGACTTTCAAAAGTCGGCTTTCAAAAAACTTTTATTTGCTTAGTAAAAGTTTGAGGTAAGCAAGGTTTGCCTGAGCTATTGCATTTCCCTGAAAGTCTGTTGAGTGTAGAGATTTCCAGTCTAGGCTTCGGATGCTGACAGGCTTGGGTTTAAAAGCCAGCTCAGTCAGGAGCTGCAGAAGCTTAAACACGCTGTCTACCATCCTTTGTGAAATGGGAATGATGATGATGACCCATCGCTCACTGGAGGGAATGAATGCAAAGTGCCTAGCACATGTACGCATCCAATACATGCCATTTCCCTTCCCCTATTAAATATCTATTTATTCCTTTGACTTAACCCTGTGCTTTTCAGCATGTCCATTTCCCAGGGCCTTGGCTACTGTGGGGGAAGAGGGCACTCACAGGGTGTTTTGCCTTCCATCAAAACCAACCCCCCCCGCTCCCTTTTTCTTGGGATCCTGCCTTCTCATCTACTTGGGATGAGTTAATCAGATGAACTAAACAGAGCCAGGGCACGCTAGCCGACGAGGTTCCGGAAGGTAGTTAGTGTGAACACAGGGTAACCTTAGTGGGAGTTCCCTCTGTGCAGCTGAGTTGTCTGGGATAAGCCATGCCACATCTCTCAGCTCCAGCTCCTCATCTGCACATAAAGGGGCAGACAAAATCATCTCCACTTGTCCTTCTTGCTCTTTCATCTGTGTTCTTTTTGAATGCTATGACAGGCAGCAAGAGATGTCATGGAGACTGTGCATCTTTCCTAGAGAGGGCGGCCGGTCTTGGCTACTCTCCTATTTTCTTACTTGACTGTTTTCTCGGCCCTCATGGGGAGCTGGTCCAGTCTGATGGATGAAGACAGGAACCCTCTGAACTGCCAAGACAGTCCTCAAGAACTCTGAGACCATGAAATGTGGCTGCCCTGGGAAAGCTGATAATTTGGTGCCCTTTTAAATATGTTCCTGACATATTTGTATATGCAGTGTGTGTGAGAGAACTTGATTTATCTAAGAACAAAATACACATCTGCCTCTGTGTTCAAATGAAAGACTTATGAAGGCCCTAAAATGATGTTTCCTCAAAAGATTTGTTTACTAAAGATACAGATAAATAGAAAGAAAAACAAAACTATTACTCCAAATTTCCCCATCCACACAAACTCTGATAATCCAAAAAAAGTTAAGCATGTACAATCAGAATATGTAAAAAAGCCAAAAAGGTTTCAAGACGAAAAGGGAAACCATTCCTTCAGTCCCTTTTCATTACAGCTAGTGGTTTGTTGTGATTTTTCGATTAACATAAGCATTTTACATATTTGGCACACACACACACACACACACACACAATGCAGAAAGGGAATCTCACAGATTTATTACTTCTACTGAACATAATCTTACATTTTAGCTTTTTATTCCACAGTTTATCTGTTACTCAGTATCATGTTGGCCCCTTAGTGTCACCAAAGTAAAGGTAATTTTTGTGGATATACTTAACAAGTCTTATTCAGATTATTTTAAAGTTTCTTTATCTGGCCTTTAAGGTAGTGAATTTTTTGAGTGCCCCTTGTCCTCTCCTAAGGTCTCTTTTGCAATTTTCTAAATCAGACATCTTCTTGGGAGGCATATTAAAAGGGTTTAAAATTTGGATAATAAAATAAATTGCTCATTTCCTGTAAACAGCATTCCAGCATGCATTATTCAGTTACAGAATTATCCTGATTGCAACTGCTGACTTCAGTCAGCCATGGGCTCTGTTCTTGGGCTTTGTGACATAGTGGTTGTATTCTGGAAAAAAAAAATCAGTAGAACTTCCAGGGAAGATTTTTGTTTGTTTTGTTTTGCTGTTTTATTTTGTTTTAATTTCCAATTATGGGAACTATCTACTTTTGTGGGACGAAATTATGTTTTGCCAATTCTGTAAGGAGCTGCATGTGGAACCCTGGATTTACTGGAAACATACTGACAATCAGTAGATGTTCTATATTTCTGCCCTTTTCAGAAAGTTGTCTGTGGCAGCTGCACTGTTGACCTGGCCTTAATCATATTCTCCTTAAGAGCAGGGGCAACTGAAACATTTTTCCTCCATTCTGTAGGGAGGGGATGAATAGGATTTGGAAATTCTAAGAAGCATCCAGAATGCTCTGGGGGGTGAATGTAGAACAGAACAGAAGAGGGATTTGCATGTTCTCTACTGGAAAGCCAGGTTAGCAAGGACTGCATCAAGATCATCTCCAATAACAACACAACGGATGATGGAGTTCCAACTCCCCCAGTCAGGGCTACGAGGCGATAATTCAGTTCTCACACTCGTGGCCTTTGGGCCTTCTCTATGATAACCCTGAAAGGTATCCTCTTAAGAGTGGGACAGGGGAGAGAAAACAGTCATTTAACTTTCAGGAACACTAAAAACACAAACTGTGTCACGTAAAATTACAAATCAGTTCATAAAATTGCAATAACTAACCTGCACAATGTGAATTTCCTGAAATGAGCGCTTGGATTGGGCACCAGTACCAGGTAATGAAGGGACTTTACAGAGATGATTAACAAGGGCCTCCACTTTTTATTAGACTCATTTCGCTAATCCCTAAAATTAAGGAATTCCAGGTGTATGGAGCCAAGTATGCAAATGATTTCCTTCCGCTGAGCTGCTGATTTCATAAAAGGCCCCCAAACAGAGAAATAAAACACACAGAATGGGAAAGCTTTACGGCACAGTCGAGAATATTGTGCCTTTAAATAGTTCAGACAAGCAGTGCGTGCTGTAAATTTGCCACAGAGACAAATTTGTGCAAAGCTATAAAAAGAGCAAAAGTGAAGCTGAAAGGAGAAGGCTGGGGGAGGGGCCGGGGGGCAGGAGAGACTCTCAAGACCTCAGTGGCCAAGGCAGTGTTGATTCAGCTGAAGCAGCCCCTGTGGGAGTGCCAGTGGGGAGCACGTTGTAAGGAGTGGGCTCACTGGACACAGAAACAGATGGAGAAAGGAAAATGGAGACATTTTTATTCAAAGGGGGATGAAAGCATTGCATTTTCCTGGTGTTCTAGTTGTAGGGGTCTGCAGACGGCCAAATCCAAGCAACTGCCTGTTTTGCTATGGCCCAGGAGCTAAGAATGGTTTTTGCATTTTTAAACAGTTGAGAAAAAATCAAAAGAAGAAGAATATTTAGTGACATGTGAAAATTATATGAAATTCACACTTCAGTGCTCATGAAAAAAGTTTTATTGGAACATAGTATGGATGGCTTGTGGTTGCTTTGCATGACAACAGCAGAGTTGAGCAGGTGCAGCAGAAACTGTGGCCTGTAAAGTCTCACTTACTTACTGTCTTGCCTTTACGGAAAAAGTTTGAAGTTCTATAGCAGGAGGTCAACAAAGTGTGGCCTCCAGACGAGCAGCATCAGCATCACCTGGGAACTTGGTAGAAGTGCAGACTCTCAGGTACCTCCCAGATGACTGAATTAGAAACTAGGGGTGGGGCCCAGAAACCTGTTTTCACAGGTCCCCCCCAACCCTGTCACCACCAGGTGATTCTGATGCACACTGAAGTTTGAGAACTGCTTCCATAGAGTGTCTGGATAGCCGGGGCCCAATGGGACACTGCATGTGAAATCCTCGCAAGGGTGGACGTGGGATCTTGATCAATGTGAGAAATCCTCTGGGGGGTGGTGTAGCCACAGGGGGCACCCTGGGCTGTCATCTGGTTGTCCAGTCCCTTAATGAGCTCTGCTTAAATAATGTAGGAGGACAAAGTATTGCTGTAGGGCCGACCATATGATACCCATAGGCATCAGGTACTCTTGTTACTCATTTTACAGATGGGCTACTAAATAACTCACCCAAAGTCAAGCAAGTAGGAGAAACAGACTTCATGAATGGGGTTTCTATGACCTCAACACTTGAATTCCTTCCCCTATCCCATGGTGCCCTTGAATGAAACACACTTACGGATTCTGTAGGGAGTCACCCCGTCTCAGGCTTCAATTCCTGGGAGCTGGTGCCTTAGATTTTGGAGTTCACACCCTGCACTGCTCACAGAGCTGGCATTATGGAGAAAGTCATTTTACAAAATGCTGGGAAATCAATGGTCTCTTCGGGAAAATATCGGTTATTCACAGTATTTATATGTGTAGAGCACAGAATATTCTATTGTGAAAATATCGAGATAACAACTGCTTGGGGAACATTTTCAGTGAAATATTTACTTGGGAGAATGGGAAACATGTCTAACGATAAAAAAAATTGAAGGCGCATCTGGGTGAACATTATTTAGCTGCAAGTGTTTGCTTAGATATTTTTAATATACATTTATGCACTTTAAATTTATTTTATTGGGTGAAATAAGGACTTTGGGGAGAAGAGCTGGGACATAGATTTTTAATGTTTTGGGCAAATGAATACAGTCTTTGGTAGATGATGGTGCTCCCAGCTGCTTTTGTTTGATGGATTATCCTGATGTCCTTCATTTTATTGTGGTGCTAAGGAATGGGTCTGCCTGGAACAGTTTGCTGACAGATGAGAGCCTTGGTCTGTCACTGAAATCCCAAGAATTTAAAGGGAAATACAGAGCAATTCACCTGGGCTACCACTTATTACCTGCAGTAAAGGGCATGCGAGTGGGGATTGACTGGCTTTTATTTTAACTTTCAAAGAAGAGATTTCATCTATGTTCCTGCAGAGACCGGAGGTGCAGACAGGCAGGTGAGTTTCTACAGCCATCTCACCGGCACATTAATCAGATTTCCTGCTTTTCCAGCCAAAGATGACTTTACTCAGACAACTCAGCTCATGTGTGGGACATTTGCAGAGATGTGGGGCAAAGGACCTGGATGGAGAAGCTTCTCCAGCAATTTTTTTCCACTTTTAATTTTGAAATAATAAGACTCACAAGCATTTGCAAAAATTGTAGTGTACAGAGAATTCCTACATATTCAGCTTCCCCAAATGTTAACAGCTTACATGATTATAATACACTATCAAAACCTGGAAATGGATGTTGGTAATTAACTAGAATACTGGCTTTACTTCAAATATCATCAATTTTTTACATATACTCATTGTGTGTATGTGTGTGTGTTTGCATGGTTCTGTAAAATGTTATCACATATACAGATTACTTGCTATGTTTTACAGTATTAAATGATAATAATCACAATATTGTTTGTAGCTTTTAAATGATTGGAATAATAAAATACAAAATAGGTTGCATCTTTCATCCTGTCTTTACCACCACTCTCTCACTGGAGTGGGTGTATACTCTGATATCGTGAGTGTTTGAGGCTTCTAACCCCCTCCTACCTCTTCTGAAGATGCAATGTGATTAAGAAGAAACATACAGTTGAGTCACTGTGGTAGAGGTGATGAGTATCCACCAATGAATCTTGTTCTCCTTTATACTTGAGCACATGGAAAGTAATGCCTCTCCTCCCTCTTGATATGAGGCAAGATCATGTGATTTGCTTTGGCCAGTGACATGAGTGGAATTCTTCACCTGTCCTTCTGCTGTGCTTTGGAGGTCATATAAGGGTCCATGCAGAGGTGCCGTGAGACCACAGTCATCACGTGAAGGATAGCTCAATCTAGGAGCATAACCCAGTGAGCAAAGGACTTGCCTTGAGTGAGACATAAATTTTGTGCTGCGAAGGCACTGAGACTTTGGTGTAGATTGTTACCTAATCTAACTTGTCTTAACTGGTGCAGTGCTAGGATATGATGCCACCTTGGGAGGAGAGGTTATTTGCAACTCTTTCTCATGGCTTGGACTTTCTAGAATTGTTTGTTCTGTTGTGGAAAGAACTGCTTCTCCATGGCTGATGGAGAGAAATGGATCTAGTGTTCCTTCCTGCTTAGAATTTGTTGTCTTCCATCTCCCTCTTCTCCACTTTAGAAGGCCAAGCAGAACCAAGGTGAGACACCATCCCCTTCCCTGAATCAGAAACTCTGGGAGTTGAGCCCAGGAATCTGTGCTGACAAGCCATCCAGGTGGTTCTGATGCACTTTCAAGTTTGAGAACACTGGTCTCAATGTTCCTTCAGTGCCCTTTCTGTGGCTTATTTGCTGTTTTAAGAATCCTTGAAGTCCTGGAAGAGCTAGGACACTGGTTCTCTACCAATGTGTCGGATCTAGCAACATCTTTTAAAGAAAAGAAAAAGTGTGTCTTGCTCTGCACTGGTGTAACGATTTCTGGGATTTCCAGAACCTTATTGATTTTACATGAAACAGAAGATTCCTTCCAGGCTGAGTGGGATCTGGAGGTCTGTCCTCCATCACTCAGAAATCTTTCTTCTATGGTTGTCTTCTCCTTTTCACTATCAAATGCCCCAGTTCCAATGCAAATGGTTCGGGTTCATGATTGCCTGCCTTACAGGGATTTTCCAGCTTTAACTCTTCTATACTCATTGACATATAATTGTGTTTGTATTTTGAAAGGGGATAGCTATCCTTATGTCAATGGGAAGAAATGCTAATAGTGCCAGTATCAGGGAGATATAATTGCTTTTTATATGAGGCTTTCAAGTCTCATGGTGAAGGCACTTTTGTGCTGTGCATGGCCAGTTTTGGTTATGGTGTTGACCTTCACTCATGGCATTATGGTTCTGTTCATGTGTCCCTCCACTTGGATATCTGAACTGCACATGAAGCCCACCCTAGGTGCAAAAGTAGAAGCTTCCACTGTGCTGTCATACACTTACCCATAGGCAGCACAAAACACCTCTCTGAGCTGCACTGGCCACATCAGACATCCTCCCAGCCAAAGCAAAATCAACACTTGAGCTCAGAATTTTATTATGTAGCCCAATGTGTGGACCAAGACTCTGTTCAGTGGATATTCTGCATACAGAAGCCAACTTCTGGGCTCCAAATCAGAAGGTTGATGGGGATCTCTTATGCAAAGCTGGAGAAGAGGGGCTGGTCTTGTGAAATGGAGCACAGTGGTGCCTAGAGCAATGGAGACTTTCACCTTGCCGTGAGAAGTGGAAGACGAAAGGTTATGCAGTAAACTACTGGCCTCATGAAGCCACATTTGGCTTCTGTTAGGAAGGAGGAATCCCAAATGAGCAGTGGTGACAGTGGACTGATACTTGGACAATGGCTTCTCATCTCTGACAGTCCCTCACACTTGGGAAAATTGCAGGCCAAGGGGATTCTACTGAAAAACATTGAGGACTCTCTATGAGTGAGCCAACTAAGCACTATGGGGCACAGGAGAAGAAAGTGCTACGCTTTGTTCTTCAGTTTCTATTTTTTACTTGTTAAAAATTAAGTATACAACACAGCAAACTTAGAAGGTAAAATATACATTAACAGAAAGTAAAAATTGCCCATAATGGCAAAAAAGGAAATAACTTTTTACTCATAAGTTGTTATATAACTATTATAGTTGTATACACATAAAGTATAACATTGGGATCATACTGAATGTATGTTATGTAATTTTGTTTTACTAAACAATATCAAGTGACCCATTTACCCACATCGTTACAGCCTTAAAAGTGATTTAAATCTCTGCATGATATTTTGTTGGTCTGCTTTCCAAATTTACTCATTTGTGAGACATTTACTGGACTCTAGGTGTACAGTGGTAAGGAGAGACGCCCACAGCACACCCACTTCTCTGGGTTGGGAGTTAAAAGGACACTTCGGAGTTTCCCACCTCCACCCAAGACGCTGTGGGGAAGGGCGACTTCCCTTTCCCCTCTCCATGCAGAGTGGACCTGCTTCTACTTTGGAGTTTGCAGGATTTAAGTTGCTTCAGATAAATTGGAAAATGCTGCACTGGCTGCCTGCGGGGCAAGGCCTGATGTCTGTATGGTTTCGATCGATGACGAGGTGAGTGAAATAAGCAGATCGCCACTCCGCCTGGGGGACCTCCACTGATTCATGGCGCCACATCCTGGGTATCCTTCCAGTTCACTGCTGCTCGTGGCGCCTGGCCATTTATCTCTGACAAAATCTTCACCTGAAGCTTTCCCCAAACTCCAGGGCGGCCCATGAGCCCCAGACATGTGACTGGGGGCAGGTGCACAGGGATAAAGGAAGGGATCCAGGTTTAGAAAGTACCAGCCTTTATAGCATGAAAACAGCATGCACCATGGAGGGTTTCTGGTGCTGAAATAAAGTGTCTCACTCTTGGGCTGGTGGCTTTGTTCTCCTGCCCAGAGTCTAACGGTCTAAGTTAGAGGGTCTGAGTTCTAGCACCAGACCTCAAAATCTCTCACTAATATAACTGCTCTAACCTGAGTTTCTGATCTCTCCAACGCAGAGGGCACTCAATTCATTATCGGCCATTATCAAACATCAAAATGTAAGAAGAAAGGGCCTTCTCTTGAGGCAGTGATTCCTTCCACAGGTATAACTTATTTCTCAAGTAAGTTACAGCTCCCATTATTTCAAACGCTGTTGTGACAACTTCAAAATCCCCTTCCTTAAATTAATTTAAATTAATAAATAAACACAATCCATGTCGAGATTTTTAAAAACTGTTTTATTGACTTTATTGAGGCACACTTTCCATACCATAAAGTTCACCCATTGTAAATATAGAATTCAATAACTTTTTGTAAATTTTCAGACTTGTGCAGGCATCATCACAATCCCATTTTAGAGCATTGCCCTAACTCCCTTATGTTCTGTTCTCCTGCCTATCAGAGGCTCTAGGTCCTAGACCTCAAAATCTCTCATCAATATAACTGTTCTAACTTGAGTTACTGATCTCTCCAATGTTTCTGCTCACTTGTAGTCTCTCCCCATCCCCACCCCTAGCGCTAGGAAACCACTGACCTGCTTTCTGTCTCTGTAAATTTGCCTGTTCTGGACATTTTATATAATTGAAATCATACAATGTATAGTCTTCATTTGTATCTGGCTTCTTTCACTGAGTTTGTTTTTGACATTAATTCAAGTTATTGCATGGATCCGTTGCTCATTCCTGTTGATTACAGAATAATATTCCATGGTATGAATATATCACCTTTTGTTTTTTATTCATCTGTTGATGAACATTTGGATTACTTCCAGTTTGGGGCTATTATAAATAATGCTTCATGCAGAAGTTTTGAGGTGTTATTATAAAATCAAAATATTCCAAAAAGCTCATCGAATGAACATTACAAATTATCTTGACAGGTGATGTGAAGACTTCAGAGATCAGAGTTTCCAGAAGATGCTAAAAATGTCTGGTGAGTGAAGCCTAATCACCACTTCCTACTGATTAACATGGAAATTCCCAGAGAAAATTCTTCTTACCTTTTCCATTTCCCATGTGTTCTGCTCTTAAGGAAAGTGCAGGTTGATGTCAAACTGTTTGCTAGAATTTGAGGACCATGTGAGCAGGACCCTGAAACCTAGAACAATCTGACATACAGTTGGCAATCAGGAATTATTTGTTGAATGAATGAACAAATAAATGGTCCAAAAGTGTGATCAAAGAGGCTTTTGGCTCCTGAGGCATCTAAGCCTGATGGACATTTCAGGAAGCAGGATGCAGAGCTTTGTGCTTAGCTGGGGATGGGTGGAATAGGATTAGGAACTGCTGATGTAGAGAGGGTAGGAGAGGAAGAAGGAAGACCGATTGATAAGAACCACCTTCTAGGTGAGGTTGCCTGTTACCTCTGCCCGTTAGTCTAAAGGTGCTTTAAAAAGTAAGAGATAGGAGACAACCCCAAAAGTCTATCAATAGGAATACAAAACAAACTGGAATGTATTCACGCAACTGAATATAATATAGCAGTGAAAATGAATGAAATGACAGCTACACAACATAAAGGGATCTCAAAAACATCGTGTTCAATGAACAAAACCAGGCACCAAAAAGCACATGCTGTATGATTCTATGGATTCAGTAATTTGTTTAAAAGCAAAATATTCAGCCATAATGTTTCAGGATTCATGCTCAGGCTATGGAAAAACCATAAAGGATAGTGAAAGAGTGAAACTATAAAAGTCAGAAAAGTGGTTAAGCTTTGTGGTTCACCAGAAAAGTGGCAGAAGGGAACCACTTCTGCCACTGTTTGAGAGGCACTGAGCAAGGGCATCTGGGATGCTGAAGACATAATTTTCCACTTGCAAAAATGCACAGGACATATTTTTGTTTAATTTTCAGTGGGTATGTTATATTTCCCCATAAAAAGTTTGACAAAAAAAGATACTAAAATGTCAAAACAAAGCAAAAAAACTAAGCAATCATCCTAAATTCAAAAATACTGTAGAATTATTGATATCCATATCCATGGCACAGGTATAATTTTGTTTTTCAGTAGATCTCACTATTGGTGTCCTTTTTGGTGGCTTGGGCTCATTCCCTGCTATTTGATTGGTACAATTCCTGGGGACCCTGTACTTACCAAGTAAATTGTTACGAAAGTTAACTTTTTGTTTTATTCTTGGGAATTTAGAGTGCATTTCTTTTGATCCACAAGGATCATGTAAAATAATAGTAGGTAGGAGGTTTTCATGGAGGCCCCTCAAAACCAGTTTAATTTGTGATGTAGCCAAAAGGTAGAATCCATTGTACAGGTCTGGAATTTCCATTCTGGGAGCAAAGACCCCAGCGAGGCAAGAGGGAGAGTTTTTGCTCTTCATGCTAGATATAAGACTAATTCCCAAGGGAAATTTTGAAATAAGTTAAGTTTGCCTTTGACTTCTTCCTGCCTTTTTTTTTTTTTTTTTTTTTTTTTTTTTTTTTTTTTTT